>NW_027183591.1:0-199564 GCF_041296385.1 Aphelocoma coerulescens
GTGATGCCTATGGAACCTGATGCAACCCTGCCTCCACTGTGACACCACAGAACCTCTGGGAGCCCTGGAGACCGTGCTGATGCTATGGAACCTGATGCAACCCTGCCTCCACTGTGACACCACAGAAGCTCGGGGAGCTCTGCAGACCGTGGGGATGCTGGCGAAGCTGACGGAACCCTGGGCACCACAGTGACGCTATGGAACCTGGTGGAACCGAGGGGCCACAGTGACACTGTGGGGCCTTTTGGAAGCAACAGGACCCTGGTGGGAAGCCACGGGATGATTAATCCTGCACGAACCTGCTCCAGGTGGGCTCCTCTCTCCCGGCTTCCACAGGTGCTGCTAGGATCCCACTCCGGCACTGGCTTGGCACGGGCTCACGGCTTCCTTTGGCAATGGCTCTGCTCCAGGATGGCATGCTGCAGAGAATGCAGGTAGATTTTGTGCTCACTCCTGGCATGCAGCTGGACAATAAAGCCTGATCCAGCCCCCCCTCAGCATATGTCCGGCTCTGGCATTGGGGCGGGGCAACTTTGGGAGCAGCCCCAGCCCTGCTCCTGCTCCCGGCTGGGCACCCAGCTGCTGGGACACAGGTGTGTCCTGATGCCACCGTCTACTCCTTTGAGAAGGGGAGGACAGAGTGCATCAGGGAGTTTGGTGTGGCTTACATGCGGCAAGGAGAAGGTGCAGCCCCAAACTGGCTTTCACTTCTAGAACCTTTTGCTATTGCGGGAGCAGCTGCTGGAGCTTTTCAACCGAGCTGCAAGAGTGAAAAGTGTGATGGCATGTCTATCTGAGAAGGAAGGTTCGGTGCCGCAGCCTGTTGTGCACAATTTATATGCTGATAAGAGAAGGGGGTGCTTTGGAACGTTTTCCTTCCTGACACTTCTGTCTCTGTGAGCTTTAGCTGCTTGGACTCAGGGATACCGAAGGTATGTGAAAGTGACTGGGATGCGAGAATCATGTTGCACAGGGAACAGGGAAGGTCAGCAAATGTTTCCTGTCCTGGCACATCTCTCAGTCTGAACTGCAGCTGCAGATGCTTCACTTCCGCCAAGGACTCTGCCACCTTGAGAGAAGGATGCGCTCTATGGAGTTGAGAAAGAAAGTGCGTCTCACTAGCTTCTTTCCTCTACTTCATAGACAGCAAAGGGGCTATGAAAGGCAGCACTGGCTTTTTGTTCTAGGACTTCTTCTTTACAAGCAGCTGCTGGATGTTTGGAAGGGGGTTTGGGATATGCAAAAATGAGAGGCTAAGATGGTAAGAGGGTAAGATGGAAGTCATCTGGCAAAAGCAGAGCTCACAAAAGGGCCAGCTGAGAAAGCTCTTGCTGCCTACAACTTCAACTGCACCCCTCAAAGCAGCAGCACACATGCTGCTCTCGGCACTTTCCTTCTCAGCTCTACGCACCATCCTAAGCCTTGCCTCTCCCACACTCAGGATCCAAAGACAACGGCACCAGGGACTGCTCACACACTAAAGGCACCAGGACAAAAGGCTCACCAGCTTGGCCTTTGCATTCCCGCTGACACCTCCACAGCTTGAACCCAGAGAACTGCCTGCTGCCAACAGCCTTTCCAATCACTCTGAGCACCTCATGACAAGGAGTGTGGGGAATGAATCTCCAGCAGCCTCCTGCCCCAGGCTGTCCCCCGGGAGCAGCCCTGCTCCAGGCCGTGACTGCCACCTGCACAGCCAAAGGACCCAGAGCCGGTGTTACACACCACGGCTGTGCCTGGCACAGAGACACCAGTGGCCACACAAGTGGCCATGGCACTGTCCACACACAGTCCCTGCTGCTGCTCCCCCAGCCGCTGGCACCAACTCCCAGCCACCCACTCCTAAAGCCACGGGGCCCACTGGGACACTGCGGGGGCTCGTGAAGCCAGCGGCCATTGTGACACAGCGGGGCTGCACAGAGCCCACGGTGCTTTGTGACCCGTGGCTCCCAGGAGAGCCTTTGTGATGCTGGGGAACTACGAGGAAGCCTGGCTCCTCTGTGACACCACCACAGAAGCTCAGGGGAGCCCTGGAGACCGTGCTGATGCTATTGAACCTGATGCAACCCTGCCTCCTCTGTGACACCACAGAAGCTCTTGGAGCCCTGGAGACCGTGGTGATGCTATGGAACCTGATGCAACCCTGCCTCCTCTGTGACACCACAGAACCTCTGGGAGCCCTGGAGACCGTGCTGATGCTATGGAACCTGATGCAACCCTGCCTCCTCTGTGACACCACAGAAGCTCAGGGAGCCCTGGAGACTGTGGTGATGCTATGGAACCTGATGCAACCCTGCCTCCACTGTGACACCACAGAACCTCTGGGAGCCCTGGAGACCGTGCTGATGCTATGGAACCTGATGCAACCCTGCCTCCACTGTGACACCACAGAAGCTCGGGGAGCTCTGCAGACCGTGGGGATGCTGGCGAAGCTGACGGAACCCTGGGCACCACAGTGACGCTATGGAACCTGGTGGAACCGAGGGGCCACAGTGACACTGTGGGGCCTTTTGGAAGCAACAGGACCCTGGTGGGAAGCCACGGGATGATTAATCCTGCACGAACCTGCTCCAGGTGGGCTCCTCTCTCCCGGCTTCCACAGGTGCTGCTAGGATCCCACTCCGGCACTGGCTTGGCACGGGCTCACGGCTTCCTTTGGCAATGGCTCTGCTCCAGGATGGCATGCTGCAGAGAATGCAGGTAGATTTTGTGCTCACTCCTGGCATGCAGCTGGACAATAAAGCCTGATCCAGCCCCCCCTCAGCATATGTCCGGCTCTGGCATTGGGGCGGGGCAACTTTGGGAGCAGCCCCAGCCCTGCTCCTGCTCCCGGCTGGGCACCCAGCTGCTGGGACACAGGTGTGTCCTGATGCCACCGTCTACTCCTTTGAGAAGGGGAGGACAGAGTGCATCAGGGAGTTTGGTGTGGCTTACATGCGGCAAGGAGAAGGTGCAGCCCCCAAACTGGCTTTCACTTCTAGAACCTTTTGCTATTGCGGGAGCAGCTGCTGGAGCTTTTCAACCGAGCTGCAAGAGTGAAAAGTGTGATGGCATGTCTATCTGAGAAGGAAGGTTCGGTGCCGCAGCCTGTTGTGCACAATTTATATGCTGATAAGAGAAGGGGGTGCTTTTGGAACGTTTTCCTTCCTGACACTTCTGTCTCTGTGAGCTTTAGCTGCTTGGACTCAGGGATACCGAAGGTATGTGAAAGTGACTGGGATGCGAGAATCATGTTGCACAGGGAACAGGGAAGGTCAGCAAATGTTTCCTGTCCTGGCACATCTCTCAGTCTGAACTGCAGCTGCAGATGCTTCACTTCCGCCAAGGACTCTGCCACCTTGAGAGAAGGATGCGCTCTATGGAGTTGAGAAAGAAAGTGCGTCTCACTAGCTTCTTTCCTCTACTTCATAGACAGCAAAGGGGCTATGAAAGGCAGCACTGGCTTTTTGTTCTAGGACTTCTTCTTTACAAGCAGCTGCTGGATGTTTGGAAGGGGGTTTGGGATATGCAAAAATGAGAGGCTAAGATGGTAAGAGGGTAAGATGGAAGTCATCTGGCAAAAGCAGAGCTCACAAAAGGGCCAGCTGAGAAAGCTCTTGCTGCCTACAACTTCAACTGCACCCCTCAAAGCAGCAGCACACATGCTGCTCTCGGCACTTTCCTTCTCAGCTCTACGCACCATCCTAAGCCTTGCCTCTCCCACACTCAGGATCCAAAGACAACGGCACCAGGGACTGCTCACACACTAAAGGCACCAGGACAAAAGGCTCACCAGCTTGGCCTTTGCATTCCCGCTGACAGCTCCACAGCTTGAACCCAGAGAACTGCCTGCTGCCAACAGCCTTTCCAATCACTCTGAGCACCTCATGACAAGGAGTGTGGGGAATGAATCTCCAGCAGCCTCCTGCCCCAGGCTGTCCCCCGGGAGCAGCCCTGCTCCAGGCCGTGACTGCCACCTGCACAGCCAAAGGACCCAGAGCCGGTGTTACACACCACGGCTGTGCCTGGCACAGAGACACCAGTGGCCACACAAGTGGCCATGGCACTGTCCACACACAGTCCCTGCTGCTGCTCCCCCAGCCGCTGGCACCAACTCCCAGCCACCCACTCCTAAAGCCACGGGGCC
Organism: Aphelocoma coerulescens; assembly: GCF_041296385.1. NCBI lineage: Eukaryota > Metazoa > Chordata > Aves > Passeriformes > Corvidae > Aphelocoma > Aphelocoma coerulescens. The sequence goes on from NW_027183591.1 coordinate 4,127, forward strand.
CACTGGGACACTGCGGGGGCTCGTGGAAGCCAGCGGCCATTGTGACACAGCGGGGCTGCACAGAGCCCACGGTGCTTTGTGACCCGTGGCTCCCAGGAGAGCCTTTGTGATGCTGGGGAACTACGAGGAAGCCTGGCTCCTCTGTGACACCACCACAGAAGCTCAGGGGAGCCCTGGAGACCGTGCTGATGCTATTGAACCTGATGCAACCCTGCCTCCTCTGTGACACCACAGAAGCTCTTGGAGCCCTGGAGACCGTGGTGATGCTATGGAACCTGATGCAACCCTGCCTCCTCTGTGACACCACAGAACCTCTGGGAGCCCTGGAGACCGTGCTGATGCTATGGAACCTGATGCAACCCTGCCTCCTCTGTGACACCACAGAAGCTCAGGGAGCCCTGGAGACTGTGGTGATGCTATGGAACCTGATGCAACCCTGCCTCCACTGTGACACCACAGAACCTCTGGGAGCCCTGGAGACCGTGCTGATGCTATGGAACCTGATGCAACCCTGCCTCCACTGTGACACCACAGAAGCTCGGGGAGCTCTGCAGACCGTGGGGATGCTGGCGAAGCTGACGGAACCCTGGGCACCACAGTGACGCTATGGAACCTGGTGGAACCGAGGGGCCACAGTGACACTGTGGGGCCTTTTGGAAGCAACAGGACCCTGGTGGGAAGCCACGGGATGATTAATCCTGCACGAACCTGCTCCAGGTGGGCTCCTCTCTCCCGGCTTCCACAGGTGCTGCTAGGATCCCACTCCGGCACTGGCTTGGCACGGGCTCACGGCTTCCTTTGGCAATGGCTCTGCTCCAGGATGGCATGCTGCAGAGAATGCAGGTAGATTTTGTGCTCACTCCTGGCATGCAGCTGGACAATAAAGCCTGATCCAGCCCCCCCTCAGCATATGTCCGGCTCTGGCATTGGGGCGGGGCAACTTTGGGAGCAGCCCCAGCCCTGCTCCTGCTCCCGGCTGGGCACCCAGCTGCTGGGACACAGGTGTGTCCTGATGCCACCGTCTACTCCTTTGAGAAGGGGAGGACAGAGTGCATCAGGGAGTTTGGTGTGGCTTACATGCGGCAAGGAGAAGGTGCAGCCCCAAACTGGCTTTCACTTCTAGAACCTTTTGCTATTGCGGGAGCAGCTGCTGGAGCTTTTCAACCGAGCTGCAAGAGTGAAAAGTGTGATGGCATGTCTATCTGAGAAGGAAGGTTCGGTGCCGCAGCCTGTTGTGCACAATTTATATGCTGATAAGAGAAGGGGGTGCTTTTGGAACGTTTTCCTTCCTGACACTTCTGTCTCTGTGAGCTTTAGCTGCTTGGACTCAGGGATACCGAAGGTATGTGAAAGTGACTGGGATGCGAGAATCATGTTGCACAGGGAACAGGGAAGGTCAGCAAATGTTTCCTGTCCTGGCACATCTCTCAGTCTGAACTGCAGCTGCAGATGCTTCACTTCCGCCAAGGACTCTGCCACCTTGAGAGAAGGATGCGCTCTATGGAGTTGAGAAAGAAAGTGCGTCTCACTAGCTTCTTTCCTCTACTTCATAGACAGCAAAGGGGCTATGAAAGGCAGCACTGGCTTTTTGTTCTAGGACTTCTTCTTTACAAGCAGCTGCTGGATGTTTGGAAGGGGGTTTGGGATATGCAAAAATGAGAGGCTAAGATGGTAAGAGGGTAAGATGGAAGTCATCTGGCAAAAGCAGAGCTCACAAAAGGGCCAGCTGAGAAAGCTCTTGCTGCCTACAACTTCAACTGCACCCCTCAAAGCAGCAGCACACATGCTGCTCTCGGCACTTTCCTTCTCAGCTCTACGCACCATCCTAAGCCTTGCCTCTCCCACACTCAGGATCCAAAGACAACGGCACCAGGGACTGCTCACACACTAAAGGCACCAGGACAAAAGGCTCACCAGCTTGGCCTTTGCATTCCCGCTGACAGCTCCACAGCTTGAACCCAGAGAACTGCCTGCTGCCAACAGCCTTTCCAATCACTCTGAGCACCTCATGACAAGGAGTGTGGGGAATGAATCTCCAGCAGCCTCCTGCCCCAGGCTGTCCCCCGGGAGCAGCCCTGCTCCAGGCCGTGACTGCCACCTGCACAGCCAAAGGACCCAGAGCCGGTGTTACACACCACGGCTGTGCCTGGCACAGAGACACCAGTGGCCACACAAGTGGCCATGGCACTGTCCACACACAGTCCCTGCTGCTGCTCCCCCAGCCGCTGGCACCAACTCCCAGCCACCCACTCCTAAAGCCACGGGGCCCACTGGGACACTGCGGGGGCTCGTGGAAGCCAGCGGCCATTGTGACACAGCGGGGCTGCACAGAGCCCACGGTGCTTTGTGACCCGTGGCTCCCAGGAGAGCCTTTGTTGTTGGGGAAGATGAAACAGGAAAGCCTTATAAATATGATTGCCTAACAAAAGATTCTGGGAATATGAAAACTGTGAGCGACATCGAAATGAAGGCCATCTTTGAGATATAGAGTCTTAGTTACTGAACAACTGGAAAACAATGGTATAGCCGGCTGAAGGTAATCCCCTCTTGATTGAACAATACCCTCTGCTTGCAGACAGGTCCAAGGGTCAGAGCAGACCCTACTAGCTCAGCAGAAGGGGTCCAAAGAGTAGTTTTTAGAAGTTAAAATGTAACACTCTATGGTAATGTAAGAACTCTTATAGGCTGTATGTAAATGCTATAGGATTTGTACCTTGTATTAGATTGGCTACTGAGAATTAGAATATTCACTACAGAAGATGATTTATTGTATTGTAACAAGCTCCTCGCTCTCTTAACTCCTCTCCTCTTAGTAATGCTCTTCTCCTCTTAGTAACGCTCTTAGTAACTCTCTTAGTAGCTCTCTTAGTAATGCTCTTCTCCTCTTAGTAGCTCTCTTAGTAACTCTCTTGCTCTTCTTCTTCCTCTTAATTCAGCTCTCCTCTTAGTTTGTCTCTCTTGCTCTTTACACTCTTAGCTCTCAGCCTCTTGCTCTAGCTCTCTCGCTCACTCTCTCTCCCTCTCTTACACCTTGGGCCTGCTTGGAGCTGCAGCTGGCAGCTCTAAGCAGTGCCCCTGTACCCACGCCCTCTGCAATAAACTGCATGCTCCAAAGACCTGCTTATAGAGATCTCTCGTCGCCGTCCATCTCCAGCCGGGCCCGACCGAACCCACACCCTCATCACCATCATCGCCATCAATTTCGACAAACTGGCGCCCAAACGTGAGTGAAGGCCTGATTCAGCTTCTTCCACCTGTGAGAGACTTCGCCATGGACGGTAACTAAAAGACCAGTTATAGCCACCTGGAACGTGTCGTGAGCACGGCATACCGTTGCTGCGCAGCGTAAAAGCCGGAGCTCTATAACTCTGCCGAGGCAGCCCTCGAGCACGGGGAGCCGTTACTTCGTAGCAATTACCTGGAGCTCTCGGAGGGAGGAAATTGCCTGGCAGTCCTCGAGCACAGACGGCCACTGCTGCGCAGCGGTTACCTGGAGCTCTTTGAGGAAGTTTGCCGTGGTACCCCTCGAGCACGGACACGCTGCTAAGCAGTGCAGACCGGAGCTCTTAGGAGGGATCCAGCCGCGCGCCCGAGCACAGGCGGGTATTGCTCAGCACCGCCCGCGCTGGAGCTCTGAGTGGAGACACCTGCGAGGTCCCGAGCACGGAAAGCCGTTGCCAAGCGACGCCTGAAACCGGAGCTCTGAGGAGGGACCCGACAGCAGCGTCCTGAGCGCCGTGTGGAGAGCCTGGCCAGCCCCCCACGACGGACTTCTGATTAAGGACCCTGCCCCCTGCGACATCTAGGTGAGTATCATACTGGTCAATAATGGGACAAACTCACTCTGCCCATGACAGACATCTCTATAAACAACTTAAGTACTTACTAAGCTCCGGTCCAAGTCAATTACCTAAACAGGAGCTAAAAAACCTCTTAGAATGGACTCTGATTAATTTCCCAAATGCTGACCGTTCAGCCGTCTTTACAAGAGACTTCTGGGACACAGTTCGGGTTAAACTCTTTAATAATATCTCCCGCCGGGATTGGGCTGCCGCGGAGCTGGTCCCGGCTTGCAGAGCGCTCGTGGAGCTGTTTGCTGCGAAGGCGCCGCCCGCAGCAGCCACCTCGCCGGGTCCCGCTCCTGCTGCGAGCCCGCCCCTTGCCGCCGCGAGCCTGCAACCGGGCACGGCCCCCGCCCCGCCGCCGGACCTCACGGCTCCGGTACCCGCGGTCCAGCTGTCTCGTGCCGCCCCGCCCCACCCCCCCGCGGTCCCTGCACCGGTCACCCCTGCCCCACCGGACTCCACCGCCCCCCCCACCGCCCCCGTCATCTCCACCCCCACGGTCCCGTTAGTCCCTGCTGTCCCGCCTCTCGCGGCTCCGGTAGCCGCGGTCCGACTGACTCGTGCCGCCCCGCCCCCCGCCCCCGCTGTCCTGGCAGCCGTCACCCCTGTCCCACCGGACCCTACGACCCCCTCCACCGCTCCCCCCATCCCCGCCCCCCCCATCCCGTTCCTCCCTGCTGCCCCGGCTCCCGCGGTCCCCGCCCTCGGCTCCAGCGTCTTCGCGGCCCCGTCCCTCGCTCCTCCCACCCCGTCCGCCAGCGCCTTCGCGGCCCCGCCCCCCGCCGATAGCCCCGCGGGGCCAGCGGCTGCTCCCCAGCCACCTACGGGTCCTACCGCTCCCCTAGCCGCGCCTGTTATGGCTGTAGCCACCATCATAGCCGGCCCCCCGCAAAGCCAGGCGGCGACCCTTCTTCCAGCCCCCCAGGTCCCCCTCGCCGCCACCGACACGGCGCCGGTGGTGGTCAACGTCCCGTCCGCGTCCGTGGGACACGGAGCGCCCCAGCCCCGCCAGCCACCTGGTGCCGGCGCTGCAGCGCCTACACAGATGGCTGCTGCCTCTCCCGTGCCTGCCGCTGCTCCAGCCCCGTCTCCTGGCACCGCCGCGCCGGCAGCCACACCAGCCCAGCCTGCAAACTCCCAGCGGCAGCACGCCGCGGTCCAGCCGCCGACTGGCCCACCGTTCGCCATGGCCCCACCGCAACATACTCCCGCCGCCTCCACGCCGGCCCTCCCGCCTCCCGCAGCCCCGGGATCGTCTCCTGCCGACGGGACAGCCCTGCCACCTCCCGCTCTCCCCGACACACAGACAGCGGCCATCACAGTCCGCCACGTTGACCTGATGGCGCAACCCACGCACGCTCACACTTCTCCAACCACAGCACTGCTCACGGAACTAGCTCCGCCACCGCCCCCCACGGCTTTCACCTCGCCTTCAATAGAGCCACCCGCACCCCCTCGCCCGCTGCCGCGGAGCCGGTTGCTCGCGGCCCCCCCGCCTCCTCGCCCGCCACCGCGGAGATCGGCAGTGCCATCGCCGCCCCCGCCGGGGCCCTCCGGCACCGCACAGCTGTATCCCTCGGCTACCGCCGCCCAGCAACATCCCTCCGCGCAGCTCAGCCTCGCCTCACAAGCCGCAAACAGGGGGGGAACGGAGGGCAGTGGTGCAGCTCCAGTGGCAGGGAAGACGGAGAGCCGCTCTGCCCGAGCTGATGCTTTAAATCTAACACCAGGAAACCCTGAAAAGCAGCCAGATTTGTTTGCAATGAGCCCCAGAGTCCCGCCAGCGAGCGGCTGGGATCTTGCAACCCATAAGGAGAAAACGAGTTCTGAGAGTTTGTTAGCGCTACTTTCTGAATCAAAAAATCCTCCAAAGTGCTCAGATTATTCTCAATTAACAGATTGGCATGAAATAAGACTCCAAAGCTGTAAAGATGAAAGTCTATTAGCTAAGCCTGTGATAGCTAGCCAACAGCCTGACAGTCCCAAAACGTGGGTTCCCATCCCCACTCACGAAATTAAAGAACTAAGAAGGGCTGTAAGAGATAGTGGTATTTGCTCACCGTATCTTAAACAACTGCTAAAAAGTACCCTAAAAAGAACACATCAAACCCTAAAACGCATTTTAGATCAACAGAGAGGGGGAGAAGTCCAGGATACACCTCAAAGGAGGTTGAACAAGGCTTTGTATGTTTACAATTTTTTGAATAGCTCTGCAGAAGAGCCTGATCCCCCCATTTATAGACATTTTTTGAACAACAAAAAAGCAAAACTGAAAGAGCGCCCCCCAGTTTTGATTAAAAATCTAGACTCAGGAAAAATAGAAGGACCATACAATCTTATAATGTGGGGGAAGGGGTTTGCATGTGTTTCCACAGGTGAAGGAATCAAGTGGGTTCCAGCAAAAAACGTGAAGCCATACCTCGCATCAAAGCCTGCTGATGCCACCACACCAGCCAGTGACTCTGCAAGTGGAAGCCAGGAAGCAAGCACCCAGACCTGAACTGCGCAGAATCACCAGAAGAAAGTGATCTGCCAAAAACAGCTCAAGAAAAGAATGGAGTTTTCTCATTTGCGCGCGTGCATGTTGCTTTTATTCTTTTGTTTTAGTTTTTGTAGTGAAGCTTTACCTGTGAATCAACCAAAGACAAATGTCTGGGTTGCTTTAGCCAAATCCGCAGGCTCCGATACCATCTGTCTATCTGACACAAGCCCTGACAAACCTTTTTCAACCTGTTTAGTTGGAGTACCTCTTCCAGAAGGTTTTGATAATATTACTCTTGATAAGTATTGGCCATATGACGATCATCATGTATCTCCAACTCCCAGCCATAGACACCAAACTTATATTGATAATTCTAAAATTGATAAATCTGACCTTCAAGAGCTAGAAATCCTAGGTTCGTTAACTATGGATACCTGCTATTTCTTTCACTTTCAAGGAGAAAACGGTCCCCATTTAAATGTTACCCCATATCACCCAGCTTATAGCAATGTAACTTCTTGGTGTAGTCAAGTTAAGCTTCTTATATATGACGAACCTCATGCAGATCGTTTTAGCAAACTTCCTATTCGATTCCCCAGAGGAATTTGGCTCATCTGTGGAGACAGGGCCTGGCAAGGTATACCTTCAAAAATAGATGGTGGCCCTTGTGCTCTGGGACAACTTACAATTATTGCTCCCAGTGTCAAAGAGGTAATCAAAAAGAAAAGCAGAAAGATCAGATCTTCCTGGGGACATCAGTACGATAGTGACTGTGATAGTGACTTCCACCCTTGGAACTCTGGAAAATCAATTGTTGCAAGCATTTTTCTACCTCAGTTAAGCTCCTCAATTGCTTTAAAACAGTTAAACAAGTTGGGATGTTGGCTCAGCAAGGAGGTAAATGCCACCTCTACTATGATCAGTGATCTGTTAACCGATGAAGAGGCAGTCAGACATGCCACTTTACAAAATAGAGCTGCCGTTGATTATCTTTTATTAGCACATGGGCACGGCTGTGAAGATTTTGAAGGATTATGCTGTATGAACTTATCCGATCATTCTGTTTCCATTCACAAACAGCTACAAAACCTAAAGGATCTAGCTAACCAAATTAGAACAGATGACCCGTCTTGGCTGGACAGTTTGTTTGATGATTGGAGCTTTGCACCTTGGCTAAGGGAACTCTGTAAAATAGGCTTGATTATTCTAGTAGTAATAATTATAGTTTTAGTAGCAGTACCTTGTATGCTTCAGTGTGTGCAAAAAATAACGAGTAGGACTGTATCTAATATCTTAGTTGTTCATCAGAACGGGGGAGATGTTGGGGAAGATGAAACAGGAAAGCCTTATAAATATGATTGCCTAACAAAAGATTCTGGGAATATGAAAACTGTGAGCGACATCGAAATGAAGGCCATCTTTGAGATATAGAGTCTTAGTTACTGAACAACTGGAAAACAATGGTATAGCCGGCTGAAGGTAATCCCCTCTTGATTGAACAATACCCTCTGCTTGCAGACAGGTCCAAGGGTCAGAGCAGACCCTACTAGCTCAGCAGAAGGGGTCCAAAGAGTAGTTTTTAGAAGTTAAAATGTAACACTCTATGGTAATGTAAGAACTCTTATAGGCTGTATGTAAATGCTATAGGATTTGTACCTTGTATTAGATTGGCTACTGAGAATTAGAATATTCACTACAGAAGATGATTTATTGTATTGTAACAAGCTCCTCGCTCTCTTAACTCCTCTCCTCTTAGTAATGCTCTTCTCCTCTTAGTAACGCTCTTAGTAACTCTCTTAGTAGCTCTCTTAGTAATGCTCTTCTCCTCTTAGTAGCTCTCTTAGTAACTCTCTTGCTCTTCTTCTTCCTCTTAATTCAGCTCTCCTCTTAGTTTGTCTCTCTTGCTCTTTACACTCTTAGCTCTCAGCCTCTTGCTCTAGCTCTCTCGCTCACTCTCTCTCCCTCTCTTACACCTTGGGCCTGCTTGGAGCTGCAGCTGGCAGCTCTAAGCAGTGCCCCTGTACCCACGCCCTCTGCAATAAACTGCATGCTCCAAAGACCTGCTTATAGAGATCTCTCGTCGCCGTCCATCTCCAGCCGGGCCCGACCGAACCCACACCCTCATCACCATCATCGCCATCAATTTCGACATTTGTGATGCTGGGGAACTACAAGGAAGCCTGGCTCCTCTGTGACACCACCACAGAAGCTCAGGGGAGCCCTGGAGACCGTGCTGATGCTATTGAACCTGATGCAACCCTGCCTCCTCTGTGACACCACAGAAGCTCTTGGAGCCCTGGAGACCGTGCTGATGCTATGGAACCTGATGCAACCCTGCCTCCTCTGTGACACCACAGAACCTCTGGGAGCCCTGGAGACCGTGCTGATGCTATGGAACCTGATGCAACCCTGCCTCCACTGTGACACCACAGAAGCTCAGGGAGCCCTGGAGACTGTGGTGATGCTATGGAACCTGATGCAACCCTGCCTCCACTGTGACACCACAGAACCTCTGGGAGCCCTGGAGACCGTGCTGATGCTATGGAACCTGATGCAACCCTGCCTCCACTGTGACACCACAGAAGCTCGGGGAGCTCTGCAGACCGTGGGGATGCTGGCGAAGCTGACGGAACCCTGGGCACCACAGTGACGCTATGGAACCTGGTGGAACCGAGGGGCCACAGTGACACTGTGGGGCCTTTTGGAAGCAACAGGACCCTGGTGGGAAGCCACGGGATGATTAATCCTGCACGAACCTGCTCCAGGTGGGCTCCTCTCTCCCGGCTTCCACAGGTGCTGCTAGGATCCCACTCCGGCACTGGCTTGGCACGGGCTCACGGCTTCCTTTGGCAATGGCTCTGCTCCAGGATGGCATGCTGCAGAGAATGCAGGTAGATTTTGTGCTCACTCCTGGCATGCAGCTGGACAATAAAGCCTGATCCAGCCCCCCCTCAGCATATGTCCGGCTCTGGCATTGGGGCGGGGCAACTTTGGGAGCAGCCCCAGCCCTGCTCCTGCTCCCGGCTGGGCACCCAGCTGCTGGGACACAGGTGTGTCCTGATGCCACCGTCTACTCCTTTGAGAAGGGGAGGACAGAGTGCATCAGGGAGTTTGGTGTGGCTTACATGCGGCAAGGAGAAGGTGCAGCCCCAAACTGGCTTTCACTTCTAGAACCTTTTGCTATTGCGGGAGCAGCTGCTGGAGCTTTTCAACCGAGCTGCAAGAGTGAAAAGTGTGATGGCATGTCTATCTGAGAAGGAAGGTTCGGTGCCGCAGCCTGTTGTGCACAATTTATATGCTGATAAGAGAAGGGGGTGCTTTTGGAACGTTTTCCTTCCTGACACTTCTGTCTCTGTGAGCTTTAGCTGCTTGGACTCAGGGATACCGAAGGTATGTGAAAGTGACTGGGATGCGAGAATCATGTTGCACAGGGAACAGGGAAGGTCAGCAAATGTTTCCTGTCCTGGCACATCTCTCAGTCTGAACTGCAGCTGCAGATGCTTCACTTCCGCCAAGGACTCTGCCACCTTGAGAGAAGGATGCGCTCTATGGAGTTGAGAAAGAAAGTGCGTCTCACTAGCTTCTTTCCTCTACTTCATAGACAGCAAAGGGGCTATGAAAGGCAGCACTGGCTTTTTGTTCTAGGACTTCTTCTTTACAAGCAGCTGCTGGATGTTTGGAAGGGGGTTTGGGATATGCAAAAATGAGAGGCTAAGATGGTAAGAGGGTAAGATGGAAGTCATCTGGCAAAAGCAGAGCTCACAAAAGGGCCAGCTGTGAAAGCTCTTGCTGCCTACAACTTCAACTGCACCCCTCAAAGCAGCAGCACACATGCTGCTCTCGGCACTTTCCTTCTCAGCTCTACGCACCATCCTAAGCCTTGCCTCTCCCACACTCAGGATCCAAAGACAACGGCACCAGGGACTGCTCACACACTAAAGGCACCAGGACAAAAGGCTCACCAGCTTGGCCTTTGCATTCCCGCTGACAGCTCCACAGCTTGAACCCAGAGAACTGCCTGCTGCCAACAGCCTTTCCAATCACTCTGAGCACCTCATGACAAGGAGTGTGGGGAATGAATCTCCAGCAGCCTCCTGCCCCAGGCTGTCCCCCGGGAGCAGCCCTGCTCCAGGCCGTGACTGCCACCTGCACAGCCAAAGGACCCAGAGCCGGTGTTACACACCACGGCTGTGCCTGGCACAGAGACACCAGTGGCCACACAAGTGGCCATGGCACTGTCCACACACAGTCCCTGCTGCTGCTCCCCCAGCCGCTGGCACCAACTCCCAGCCACCCACTCCTAAAGCCACGGGGCCCACTGGGACACTGCGGGGGCTCGTGGAAGCCAGCGGCCATTGTGACACAGCGGGGCTGCACAGAGCCCACGGTGCTTTGTGACCCGTGGCTCCCAGGAGAGCCTTTGTTGTTGGGGAAGATGAAACAGGAAAGCCTTATAAATATGATTGCCTAACAAAAGATTCTGGGAATATGAAAACTGTGAGCGACATCGAAATGAAGGCCATCTTTGAGATATAGAGTCTTAGTTACTGAACAACTGGAAAACAATGGTATAGCCGGCTGAAGGTAATCCCCTCTTGATTGAACAATACCCTCTGCTTGCAGACAGGTCCAAGGGTCAGAGCAGACCCTACTAGCTCAGCAGAAGGGGTCCAAAGAGTAGTTTTTAGAAGTTAAAATGTAACACTCTATGGTAATGTAAGAACTCTTATAGGCTGTATGTAAATGCTATAGGATTTGTACCTTGTATTAGATTGGCTACTGAGAATTAGAATATTCACTACAGAAGATGATTTATTGTATTGTAACAAGCTCCTCGCTCTCTTAACTCCTCTCCTCTTAGTAATGCTCTTCTCCTCTTAGTAACGCTCTTAGTAACTCTCTTAGTAGCTCTCTTAGTAATGCTCTTCTCCTCTTAGTAGCTCTCTTAGTAACTCTCTTGCTCTTCTTCTTCCTCTTAATTCAGCTCTCCTCTTAGTTTGTCTCTCTTGCTCTTTACACTCTTAGCTCTCAGCCTCTTGCTCTAGCTCTCTCGCTCACTCTCTCTCCCTCTCTTACACCTTGGGCCTGCTTGGAGCTGCAGCTGGCAGCTCTAAGCAGTGCCCCTGTACCCACGCCCTCTGCAATAAACTGCATGCTCCAAAGACCTGCTTATAGAGATCTCTCGTCGCCGTCCATCTCCAGCCGGGCCCGACCGAACCCACACCCTCATCACCATCATCGCCATCAATTTCGACAAACTGGCGCCCAAACGTGAGTGAAGGCCTGATTCAGCTTCTTCCACCTGTGAGAGACTTCGCCATGGACGGTAACTAAAAGACCAGTTATAGCCACCTGGAACGTGTCGTGAGCACGGCATACCGTTGCTGCGCAGCGTAAAAGCCGGAGCTCTATAACTCTGCCGAGGCAGCCCTCGAGCACGGGGAGCCGTTACTTCGTAGCAATTACCTGGAGCTCTCGGAGGGAGGAAATTGCCTGGCAGTCCTCGAGCACAGACGGCCACTGCTGCGCAGCGGTTACCTGGAGCTCTTTGAGGAAGTTTGCCGTGGTACCCCTCGAGCACGGACACGCTGCTAAGCAGTGCAGACCGGAGCTCTTAGGAGGGATCCAGCCGCGCGCCCGAGCACAGGCGGGTATTGCTCAGCACCGCCCGCGCTGGAGCTCTGAGTGGAGACACCTGCGAGGTCCCGAGCACGGAAAGCCGTTGCCAAGCGACGCCTGAAACCGGAGCTCTGAGGAGGGACCCGACAGCAGCGTCCTGAGCGCCGTGTGGAGAGCCTGGCCAGCCCCCCACGACGGACTTCTGATTAAGGACCCTGCCCCCTGCGACATCTAGGTGAGTATCATACTGGTCAATAATGGGACAAACTCACTCTGCCCATGACAGACATCTCTATAAACAACTTAAGTACTTACTAAGCTCCGGTCCAAGTCAATTACCTAAACAGGAGCTAAAAAACCTCTTAGAATGGACTCTGATTAATTTCCCAAATGCTGACCGTTCAGCCGTCTTTACAAGAGACTTCTGGGACACAGTTCGGGTTAAACTCTTTAATAATATCTCCCGCCGGGATTGGGCTGCCGCGGAGCTGGTCCCGGCTTGCAGAGCGCTCGTGGAGCTGTTTGCTGCGAAGGCGCCGCCCGCAGCAGCCACCTCGCCGGGTCCCGCTCCTGCTGCGAGCCCGCCCCTTGCCGCCGCGAGCCTGCAACCGGGCACGGCCCCCGCCCCGCCGCCGGACCTCACGGCTCCGGTACCCGCGGTCCAGCTGTCTCGTGCCGCCCCGCCCCACCCCCCCGCGGTCCCTGCACCGGTCACCCCTGCCCCACCGGACTCCACCGCCCCCCCCACCGCCCCCGTCATCTCCACCCCCACGGTCCCGTTAGTCCCTGCTGTCCCGCCTCTCGCGGCTCCGGTAGCCGCGGTCCGACTGACTCGTGCCGCCCCGCCCCCCGCCCCCGCTGTCCTGGCAGCCGTCACCCCTGTCCCACCGGACCCTACGACCCCCTCCACCGCTCCCCCCATCCCCGCCCCCCCCATCCCGTTCCTCCCTGCTGCCCCGGCTCCCGCGGTCCCCGCCCTCGGCTCCAGCGTCTTCGCGGCCCCGTCCCTCGCTCCTCCCACCCCGTCCGCCAGCGCCTTCGCGGCCCCGCCCCCCGCCGATAGCCCCGCGGGGCCAGCGGCTGCTCCCCAGCCACCTACGGGTCCTACCGCTCCCCTAGCCGCGCCTGTTATGGCTGTAGCCACCATCATAGCCGGCCCCCCGCAAAGCCAGGCGGCGACCCTTCTTCCAGCCCCCCAGGTCCCCCTCGCCGCCACCGACACGGCGCCGGTGGTGGTCAACGTCCCGTCCGCGTCCGTGGGACACGGAGCGCCCCAGCCCCGCCAGCCACCTGGTGCCGGCGCTGCAGCGCCTACACAGATGGCTGCTGCCTCTCCCGTGCCTGCCGCTGCTCCAGCCCCGTCTCCTGGCACCGCCGCGCCGGCAGCCACACCAGCCCAGCCTGCAAACTCCCAGCGGCAGCACGCCGCGGTCCAGCCGCCGACTGGCCCACCGTTCGCCATGGCCCCACCGCAACATACTCCCGCCGCCTCCACGCCGGCCCTCCCGCCTCCCGCAGCCCCGGGATCGTCTCCTGCCGACGGGACAGCCCTGCCACCTCCCGCTCTCCCCGACACACAGACAGCGGCCATCACAGTCCGCCACGTTGACCTGATGGCGCAACCCACGCACGCTCACACTTCTCCAACCACAGCACTGCTCACGGAACTAGCTCCGCCACCGCCCCCCACGGCTTTCACCTCGCCTTCAATAGAGCCACCCGCACCCCCTCGCCCGCTGCCGCGGAGCCGGTTGCTCGCGGCCCCCCCGCCTCCTCGCCCGCCACCGCGGAGATCGGCAGTGCCATCGCCGCCCCCGCCGGGGCCCTCCGGCACCGCACAGCTGTATCCCTCGGCTACCGCCGCCCAGCAACATCCCTCCGCGCAGCTCAGCCTCGCCTCACAAGCCGCAAACAGGGGGGGAACGGAGGGCAGTGGTGCAGCTCCAGTGGCAGGGAAGACGGAGAGCCGCTCTGCCCGAGCTGATGCTTTAAATCTAACACCAGGAAACCCTGAAAAGCAGCCAGATTTGTTTGCAATGAGCCCCAGAGTCCCGCCAGCGAGCGGCTGGGATCTTGCAACCCATAAGGAGAAAACGAGTTCTGAGAGTTTGTTAGCGCTACTTTCTGAATCAAAAAATCCTCCAAAGTGCTCAGATTATTCTCAATTAACAGATTGGCATGAAATAAGACTCCAAAGCTGTAAAGATGAAAGTCTATTAGCTAAGCCTGTGATAGCTAGCCAACAGCCTGACAGTCCCAAAACGTGGGTTCCCATCCCCACTCACGAAATTAAAGAACTAAGAAGGGCTGTAAGAGATAGTGGTATTTGCTCACCGTATCTTAAACAACTGCTAAAAAGTACCCTAAAAAGAACACATCAAACCCTAAAACGCATTTTAGATCAACAGAGAGGGGGAGAAGTCCAGGATACACCTCAAAGGAGGTTGAACAAGGCTTTGTATGTTTACAATTTTTTGAATAGCTCTGCAGAAGAGCCTGATCCCCCCATTTATAGACATTTTTTGAACAACAAAAAAGCAAAACTGAAAGAGCGCCCCCCAGTTTTGATTAAAAATCTAGACTCAGGAAAAATAGAAGGACCATACAATCTTATAATGTGGGGGAAGGGGTTTGCATGTGTTTCCACAGGTGAAGGAATCAAGTGGGTTCCAGCAAAAAACGTGAAGCCATACCTCGCATCAAAGCCTGCTGATGCCACCACACCAGCCAGTGACTCTGCAAGTGGAAGCCAGGAAGCAAGCACCCAGACCTGAACTGCGCAGAATCACCAGAAGAAAGTGATCTGCCAAAAACAGCTCAAGAAAAGAATGGAGTTTTCTCATTTGCGCGCGTGCATGTTGCTTTTATTCTTTTGTTTTAGTTTTTGTAGTGAAGCTTTACCTGTGAATCAACCAAAGACAAATGTCTGGGTTGCTTTAGCCAAATCCGCAGGCTCCGATACCATCTGTCTATCTGACACAAGCCCTGACAAACCTTTTTCAACCTGTTTAGTTGGAGTACCTCTTCCAGAAGGTTTTGATAATATTACTCTTGATAAGTATTGGCCATATGACGATCATCATGTATCTCCAACTCCCAGCCATAGACACCAAACTTATATTGATAATTCTAAAATTGATAAATCTGACCTTCAAGAGCTAGAAATCCTAGGTTCGTTAACTATGGATACCTGCTATTTCTTTCACTTTCAAGGAGAAAACGGTCCCCATTTAAATGTTACCCCATATCACCCAGCTTATAGCAATGTAACTTCTTGGTGTAGTCAAGTTAAGCTTCTTATATATGACGAACCTCATGCAGATCGTTTTAGCAAACTTCCTATTCGATTCCCCAGAGGAATTTGGCTCATCTGTGGAGACAGGGCCTGGCAAGGTATACCTTCAAAAATAGATGGTGGCCCTTGTGCTCTGGGACAACTTACAATTATTGCTCCCAGTGTCAAAGAGGTAATCAAAAAGAAAAGCAGAAAGATCAGATCTTCCTGGGGACATCAGTACGATAGTGACTGTGATAGTGACTTCCACCCTTGGAACTCTGGAAAATCAATTGTTGCAAGCATTTTTCTACCTCAGTTAAGCTCCTCAATTGCTTTAAAACAGTTAAACAAGTTGGGATGTTGGCTCAGCAAGGAGGTAAATGCCACCTCTACTATGATCAGTGATCTGTTAACCGATGAAGAGGCAGTCAGACATGCCACTTTACAAAATAGAGCTGCCGTTGATTATCTTTTATTAGCACATGGGCACGGCTGTGAAGATTTTGAAGGATTATGCTGTATGAACTTATCCGATCATTCTGTTTCCATTCACAAACAGCTACAAAACCTAAAGGATCTAGCTAACCAAATTAGAACAGATGACCCGTCTTGGCTGGACAGTTTGTTTGATGATTGGAGCTTTGCACCTTGGCTAAGGGAACTCTGTAAAATAGGCTTGATTATTCTAGTAGTAATAATTATAGTTTTAGTAGCAGTACCTTGTATGCTTCAGTGTGTGCAAAAAATAACGAGTAGGACTGTATCTAATATCTTAGTTGTTCATCAGAACGGGGGAGATGTTGGGGAAGATGAAACAGGAAAGCCTTATAAATATGATTGCCTAACAAAAGATTCTGGGAATATGAAAACTGTGAGCGACATCGAAATGAAGGCCATCTTTGAGATATAGAGTCTTAGTTACTGAACAACTGGAAAACAATGGTATAGCCGGCTGAAGGTAATCTCCTCTTGATTGAACAATACCCTCTGCTTGCAGACAGGTCCAAGGGTCAGAGCAGACCCTACTAGCTCAGCAGAAGGGGTCCAAAGAGTAGTTTTTAGAAGTTAAAATGTAACACTCTATGGTAATGTAAGAACTCTTATAGGCTGTATGTAAATGCTATAGGATTTGTACCTTGTATTAGATTGGCTACTGAGAATTAGAATATTCACTACAGAAGATGATTTATTGTATTGTAACAAGCTCCTCGCTCTCTTAACTCCTCTCCTCTTAGTAATGCTCTTCTCCTCTTAGTAACGCTCTTAGTAACTCTCTTAGTAGCTCTCTTAGTAATGCTCTTCTCCTCTTAGTAGCTCTCTTAGTAACTCTCTTGCTCTTCTTCTTCCTCTTAATTCAGCTCTCCTCTTAGTTTGTCTCTCTTGCTCTTTACACTCTTAGCTCTCAGCCTCTTGCTCTAGCTCTCTCGCTCACTCTCTCTCCCTCTCTTACACCTTGGGCCTGCTTGGAGCTGCAGCTGGCAGCTCTAAGCAGTGCCCCTGTACCCACGCCCTCTGCAATAAACTGCATGCTCCAAAGACCTGCTTATAGAGATCTCTCGTCGCCGTCCATCTCCAGCCGGGCCCGACCGAACCCACACCCTCATCACCATCATCGCCATCAATTTCGACATTTGTGATGCTGGGGAACTACAAGGAAGCCTGGCTCCTCTGTGACACCACCACAGAAGCTCAGGGGAGCCCTGGAGACCGTGCTGATGCTATTGAACCTGATGCAACCCTGCCTCCTCTGTGACACCACAGAAGCTCTTGGAGCCCTGGAGACCGTGCTGATGCTATGGAACCTGATGCAACCCTGCCTCCTCTGTGACACCACAGAACCTCTGGGAGCCCTGGAGACCGTGCTGATGCTATGGAACCTGATGCAACCCTGCCTCCACTGTGACACCACAGAAGCTCAGGGAGCCCTGGAGACTGTGGTGATGCTATGGAACCTGATGCAACCCTGCCTCCACTGTGACACCACAGAACCTCTGGGAGCCCTGGAGACCGTGCTGATGCTATGGAACCTGATGCAACCCTGCCTCCACTGTGACACCACAGAAGCTCGGGGAGCTCTGCAGACCGTGGGGATGCTGGCGAAGCTGACGGAACCCTGGGCACCACAGTGACGCTATGGAACCTGGTGGAACCGAGGGGCCACAGTGACACTGTGGGGCCTTTTGGAAGCAACAGGACCCTGGTGGGAAGCCACGGGATGATTAATCCTGCACGAACCTGCTCCAGGTGGGCTCCTCTCTCCCGGCTTCCACAGGTGCTGCTAGGATCCCACTCCGGCACTGGCTTGGCACGGGCTCACGGCTTCCTTTGGCAATGGCTCTGCTCCAGGATGGCATGCTGCAGAGAATGCAGGTAGATTTTGTGCTCACTCCTGGCATGCAGCTGGACAATAAAGCCTGATCCAGCCCCCCCTCAGCATATGTCCGGCTCTGGCATTGGGGCGGGGCAACTTTGGGAGCAGCCCCAGCCCTGCTCCTGCTCCCGGCTGGGCACCCAGCTGCTGGGACACAGGTGTGTCCTGATGCCACCGTCTACTCCTTTGAGAAGGGGAGGACAGAGTGCATCAGGGAGTTTGGTGTGGCTTACATGCGGCAAGGAGAAGGTGCAGCCCCAAACTGGCTTTCACTTCTAGAACCTTTTGCTATTGCGGGAGCAGCTGCTGGAGCTTTTCAACCGAGCTGCAAGAGTGAAAAGTGTGATGGCATGTCTATCTGAGAAGGAAGGTTCGGTGCCGCAGCCTGTTGTGCACAATTTATATGCTGATAAGAGAAGGGGGTGCTTTTGGAACGTTTTCCTTCCTGACACTTCTGTCTCTGTGAGCTTTAGCTGCTTGGACTCAGGGATACCGAAGGTATGTGAAAGTGACTGGGATGCGAGAATCATGTTGCACAGGGAACAGGGAAGGTCAGCAAATGTTTCCTGTCCTGGCACATCTCTCAGTCTGAACTGCAGCTGCAGATGCTTCACTTCCGCCAAGGACTCTGCCACCTTGAGAGAAGGATGCGCTCTATGGAGTTGAGAAAGAAAGTGCGTCTCACTAGCTTCTTTCCTCTACTTCATAGACAGCAAAGGGGCTATGAAAGGCAGCACTGGCTTTTTGTTCTAGGACTTCTTCTTTACAAGCAGCTGCTGGATGTTTGGAAGGGGGTTTGGGATATGCAAAAATGAGAGGCTAAGATGGTAAGAGGGTAAGATGGAAGTCATCTGGCAAAAGCAGAGCTCACAAAAGGGCCAGCTGAGAAAGCTCTTGCTGCCTACAACTTCAACTGCACCCCTCAAAGCAGCAGCACACATGCTGCTCTCGGCACTTTCCTTCTCAGCTCTACGCACCATCCTAAGCCTTGCCTCTCCCACACTCAGGATCCAAAGACAACGGCACCAGGGACTGCTCACACACTAAAGGCACCAGGACAAAAGGCTCACCAGCTTGGCCTTTGCATTCCCGCTGACAGCTCCACAGCTTGAACCCAGAGAACTGCCTGCTGCCAACAGCCTTTCCAATCACTCTGAGCACCTCATGACAAGGAGTGTGGGGAATGAATCTCCAGCAGCCTCCTGCCCCAGGCTGTCCCCCGGGAGCAGCCCTGCTCCAGGCCGTGACTGCCACCTGCACAGCCAAAGGACCCAGAGCCGGTGTTACACACCACGGCTGTGCCTGGCACAGAGACACCAGTGGCCACACAAGTGGCCATGGCACTGTCCACACACAGTCCCTGCTGCTGCTCCCCCAGCCGCTGGCACCAACTCCCAGCCACCCACTCCTAAAGCCACGGGGCCCACTGGGACACTGCGGGGGCTCGTGGAAGCCAGCGGCCATTGTGACACAGCGGGGCTGCACAGAGCCCACGGTGCTTTGTGACCCGTGGCTCCCAGGAGAGCCTTTGTTGTTGGGGAAGATGAAACAGGAAAGCCTTATAAATATGATTGCCTAACAAAAGATTCTGGGAATATGAAAACTGTGAGCGACATCGAAATGAAGGCCATCTTTGAGATATAGAGTCTTAGTTACTGAACAACTGGAAAACAATGGTATAGCCGGCTGAAGGTAATCCCCTCTTGATTGAACAATACCCTCTGCTTGCAGACAGGTCCAAGGGTCAGAGCAGACCCTACTAGCTCAGCAGAAGGGGTCCAAAGAGTAGTTTTTAGAAGTTAAAATGTAACACTCTATGGTAATGTAAGAACTCTTATAGGCTGTATGTAAATGCTATAGGATTTGTACCTTGTATTAGATTGGCTACTGAGAATTAGAATATTCACTACAGAAGATGATTTATTGTATTGTAACAAGCTCCTCGCTCTCTTAACTCCTCTCCTCTTAGTAATGCTCTTCTCCTCTTAGTAACGCTCTTAGTAACTCTCTTAGTAGCTCTCTTAGTAATGCTCTTCTCCTCTTAGTAGCTCTCTTAGTAACTCTCTTGCTCTTCTTCTTCCTCTTAATTCAGCTCTCCTCTTAGTTTGTCTCTCTTGCTCTTTACACTCTTAGCTCTCAGCCTCTTGCTCTAGCTCTCTCGCTCACTCTCTCTCCCTCTCTTACACCTTGGGCCTGCTTGGAGCTGCAGCTGGCAGCTCTAAGCAGTGCCCCTGTACCCACGCCCTCTGCAATAAACTGCATGCTCCAAAGACCTGCTTATAGAGATCTCTCGTCGCCGTCCATCTCCAGCCGGGCCCGACCGAACCCACACCCTCATCACCATCATCGCCATCAATTTCGACAAACTGGCGCCCAAACGTGAGTGAAGGCCTGATTCAGCTTCTTCCACCTGTGAGAGACTTCGCCATGGACGGTAACTAAAAGACCAGTTATAGCCACCTGGAACGTGTCGTGAGCACGGCATACCGTTGCTGCGCAGCGTAAAAGCCGGAGCTCTATAACTCTGCCGAGGCAGCCCTCGAGCACGGGGAGCCGTTACTTCGTAGCAATTACCTGGAGCTCTCGGAGGGAGGAAATTGCCTGGCAGTCCTCGAGCACAGACGGCCACTGCTGCGCAGCGGTTACCTGGAGCTCTTTGAGGAAGTTTGCCGTGGTACCCCTCGAGCACGGACACGCTGCTAAGCAGTGCAGACCGGAGCTCTTAGGAGGGATCCAGCCGCGCGCCCGAGCACAGGCGGGTATTGCTCAGCACCGCCCG
This sequence comes from Aphelocoma coerulescens, assembly GCF_041296385.1. Lineage (NCBI taxonomy): Eukaryota > Metazoa > Chordata > Aves > Passeriformes > Corvidae > Aphelocoma > Aphelocoma coerulescens. Next base: position 24,500 of record NW_027183591.1, read on the forward strand.
CGCTGGAGCTCTGAGTGGAGACACCTGCGAGGTCCCGAGCACGGAAAGCCGTTGCCAAGCGACGCCTGAAACCGGAGCTCTGAGGAGGGACCCGACAGCAGCGTCCTGAGCGCCGTGTGGAGAGCCTGGCCAGCCCCCCACGACGGACTTCTGATTAAGGACCCTGCCCCCTGCGACATCTAGGTGAGTATCATACTGGTCAATAATGGGACAAACTCACTCTGCCCATGACAGACATCTCTATAAACAACTTAAGTACTTACTAAGCTCCGGTCCAAGTCAATTACCTAAACAGGAGCTAAAAAACCTCTTAGAATGGACTCTGATTAATTTCCCAAATGCTGACCGTTCAGCCGTCTTTACAAGAGACTTCTGGGACACAGTTCGGGTTAAACTCTTTAATAATATCTCCCGCCGGGATTGGGCTGCCGCGGAGCTGGTCCCGGCTTGCAGAGCGCTCGTGGAGCTGTTTGCTGCGAAGGCGCCGCCCGCAGCAGCCACCTCGCCGGGTCCCGCTCCTGCTGCGAGCCCGCCCCTTGCCGCCGCGAGCCTGCAACCGGGCACGGCCCCCGCCCCGCCGCCGGACCTCACGGCTCCGGTACCCGCGGTCCAGCTGTCTCGTGCCGCCCCGCCCCACCCCCCCGCGGTCCCTGCACCGGTCACCCCTGCCCCACCGGACTCCACCGCCCCCCCCACCGCCCCCGTCATCTCCACCCCCACGGTCCCGTTAGTCCCTGCTGTCCCGCCTCTCGCGGCTCCGGTAGCCGCGGTCCGACTGACTCGTGCCGCCCCGCCCCCCGCCCCCGCTGTCCTGGCAGCCGTCACCCCTGTCCCACCGGACCCTACGACCCCCTCCACCGCTCCCCCCATCCCCGCCCCCCCCATCCCGTTCCTCCCTGCTGCCCCGGCTCCCGCGGTCCCCGCCCTCGGCTCCAGCGTCTTCGCGGCCCCGTCCCTCGCTCCTCCCACCCCGTCCGCCAGCGCCTTCGCGGCCCCGCCCCCCGCCGATAGCCCCGCGGGGCCAGCGGCTGCTCCCCAGCCACCTACGGGTCCTACCGCTCCCCTAGCCGCGCCTGTTATGGCTGTAGCCACCATCATAGCCGGCCCCCCGCAAAGCCAGGCGGCGACCCTTCTTCCAGCCCCCCAGGTCCCCCTCGCCGCCACCGACACGGCGCCGGTGGTGGTCAACGTCCCGTCCGCGTCCGTGGGACACGGAGCGCCCCAGCCCCGCCAGCCACCTGGTGCCGGCGCTGCAGCGCCTACACAGATGGCTGCTGCCTCTCCCGTGCCTGCCGCTGCTCCAGCCCCGTCTCCTGGCACCGCCGCGCCGGCAGCCACACCAGCCCAGCCTGCAAACTCCCAGCGGCAGCACGCCGCGGTCCAGCCGCCGACTGGCCCACCGTTCGCCATGGCCCCACCGCAACATACTCCTGCCGCCTCCACGCCGGCCCTCCCGCCTCCCGCAGCCCCGGGATCGTCTCCTGCCGACGGGACAGCCCTGCCACCTCCCGCTCTCCCCGACACACAGACAGCGGCCATCACAGTCCGCCACGTTGACCTGATGGCGCAACCCACGCACGCTCACACTTCTCCAACCACAGCACTGCTCACGGAACTAGCTCCGCCACCGCCCCCCACGGCTTTCACCTCGCCTTCAATAGAGCCACCCGCACCCCCTCGCCCGCTGCCGCGGAGCCGGTTGCTCGCGGCCCCCCCGCCTCCTCGCCCGCCACCGCGGAGATCGGCAGTGCCATCGCCGCCCCCGCCGGGGCCCTCCGGCACCGCACAGCTGTATCCCTCGGCTACCGCCGCCCAGCAACATCCCTCCGCGCAGCTCAGCCTCGCCTCACAAGCCGCAAACAGGGGGGGAACGGAGGGCAGTGGTGCAGCTCCAGTGGCAGGGAAGACGGAGAGCCGCTCTGCCCGAGCTGATGCTTTAAATCTAACACCAGGAAACCCTGAAAAGCAGCCAGATTTGTTTGCAATGAGCCCCAGAGTCCCGCCAGCGAGCGGCTGGGATCTTGCAACCCATAAGGAGAAAACGAGTTCTGAGAGTTTGTTAGCGCTACTTTCTGAATCAAAAAATCCTCCAAAGTGCTCAGATTATTCTCAATTAACAGATTGGCATGAAATAAGACTCCAAAGCTGTAAAGATGAAAGTCTATTAGCTAAGCCTGTGATAGCTAGCCAACAGCCTGACAGTCCCAAAACGTGGGTTCCCATCCCCACTCACGAAATTAAAGAACTAAGAAGGGCTGTAAGAGATAGTGGTATTTGCTCACCGTATCTTAAACAACTGCTAAAAAGTACCCTAAAAAGAACACATCAAACCCTAAAACGCATTTTAGATCAACAGAGAGGGGGAGAAGTCCAGGATACACCTCAAAGGAGGTTGAACAAGGCTTTGTATGTTTACAATTTTTTGAATAGCTCTGCAGAAGAGCCTGATCCCCCCATTTATAGACATTTTTTGAACAACAAAAAAGCAAAACTGAAAGAGCGCCCCCCAGTTTTGATTAAAAATCTAGACTCAGGAAAAATAGAAGGACCATACAATCTTATAATGTGGGGGAAGGGGTTTGCATGTGTTTCCACAGGTGAAGGAATCAAGTGGGTTCCAGCAAAAAACGTGAAGCCATACCTCGCATCAAAGCCTGCTGATGCCACCACACCAGCCAGTGACTCTGCAAGTGGAAGCCAGGAAGCAAGCACCCAGACCTGAACTGCGCAGAATCACCAGAAGAAAGTGATCTGCCAAAAACAGCTCAAGAAAAGAATGGAGTTTTCTCATTTGCGCGCGTGCATGTTGCTTTTATTCTTTTGTTTTAGTTTTTGTAGTGAAGCTTTACCTGTGAATCAACCAAAGACAAATGTCTGGGTTGCTTTAGCCAAATCCGCAGGCTCCGATACCATCTGTCTATCTGACACAAGCCCTGACAAACCTTTTTCAACCTGTTTAGTTGGAGTACCTCTTCCAGAAGGTTTTGATAATATTACTCTTGATAAGTATTGGCCATATGACGATCATCATGTATCTCCAACTCCCAGCCATAGACACCAAACTTATATTGATAATTCTAAAATTGATAAATCTGACCTTCAAGAGCTAGAAATCCTAGGTTCGTTAACTATGGATACCTGCTATTTCTTTCACTTTCAAGGAGAAAACGGTCCCCATTTAAATGTTACCCCATATCACCCAGCTTATAGCAATGTAACTTCTTGGTGTAGTCAAGTTAAGCTTCTTATATATGACGAACCTCATGCAGATCGTTTTAGCAAACTTCCTATTCGATTCCCCAGAGGAATTTGGCTCATCTGTGGAGACAGGGCCTGGCAAGGTATACCTTCAAAAATAGATGGTGGCCCTTGTGCTCTGGGACAACTTACAATTATTGCTCCCAGTGTCAAAGAGGTAATCAAAAAGAAAAGCAGAAAGATCAGATCTTCCTGGGGACATCAGTACGATAGTGACTGTGATAGTGACTTCCACCCTTGGAACTCTGGAAAATCAATTGTTGCAAGCATTTTTCTACCTCAGTTAAGCTCCTCAATTGCTTTAAAACAGTTAAACAAGTTGGGATGTTGGCTCAGCAAGGAGGTAAATGCCACCTCTACTATGATCAGTGATCTGTTAACCGATGAAGAGGCAGTCAGACATGCCACTTTACAAAATAGAGCTGCCGTTGATTATCTTTTATTAGCACATGGGCACGGCTGTGAAGATTTTGAAGGATTATGCTGTATGAACTTATCCGATCATTCTGTTTCCATTCACAAACAGCTACAAAACCTAAAGGATCTAGCTAACCAAATTAGAACAGATGACCCGTCTTGGCTGGACAGTTTGTTTGATGATTGGAGCTTTGCACCTTGGCTAAGGGAACTCTGTAAAATAGGCTTGATTATTCTAGTAGTAATAATTATAGTTTTAGTAGCAGTACCTTGTATGCTTCAGTGTGTGCAAAAAATAACGAGTAGGACTGTATCTAATATCTTAGTTGTTCATCAGAACGGGGGAGATGTTGGGGAAGATGAAACAGGAAAGCCTTATAAATATGATTGCCTAACAAAAGATTCTGGGAATATGAAAACTGTGAGCGACATCGAAATGAAGGCCATCTTTGAGATATAGAGTCTTAGTTACTGAACAACTGGAAAACAATGGTATAGCCGGCTGAAGGTAATCCCCTCTTGATTGAACAATACCCTCTGCTTGCAGACAGGTCCAAGGGTCAGAGCAGACCCTACTAGCTCAGCAGAAGGGGTCCAAAGAGTAGTTTTTAGAAGTTAAAATGTAACACTCTATGGTAATGTAAGAACTCTTATAGGCTGTATGTAAATGCTATAGGATTTGTACCTTGTATTAGATTGGCTACTGAGAATTAGAATATTCACTACAGAAGATGATTTATTGTATTGTAACAAGCTCCTCGCTCTCTTAACTCCTCTCCTCTTAGTAATGCTCTTCTCCTCTTAGTAACGCTCTTAGTAACTCTCTTAGTAGCTCTCTTAGTAATGCTCTTCTCCTCTTAGTAGCTCTCTTAGTAACTCTCTTGCTCTTCTTCTTCCTCTTAATTCAGCTCTCCTCTTAGTTTGTCTCTCTTGCTCTTTACACTCTTAGCTCTCAGCCTCTTGCTCTAGCTCTCTCGCTCACTCTCTCTCCCTCTCTTACACCTTGGGCCTGCTTGGAGCTGCAGCTGGCAGCTCTAAGCAGTGCCCCTGTACCCACGCCCTCTGCAATAAACTGCATGCTCCAAAGACCTGCTTATAGAGATCTCTCGTCGCCGTCCATCTCCAGCCGGGCCCGACCGAACCCACACCCTCATCACCATCATCGCCATCAATTTCGACATTTGTGATGCTGGGGAACTACAAGGAAGCCTGGCTCCTCTGTGACACCACCACAGAAGCTCAGGGGAGCCCTGGAGACCGTGCTGATGCTATTGAACCTGATGCAACCCTGCCTCCTCTGTGACACCACAGAAGCTCTTGGAGCCCTGGAGACCGTGCTGATGCTATGGAACCTGATGCAACCCTGCCTCCTCTGTGACACCACAGAACCTCTGGGAGCCCTGGAGACCGTGCTGATGCTATGGAACCTGATGCAACCCTGCCTCCACTGTGACACCACAGAAGCTCAGGGAGCCCTGGAGACTGTGGTGATGCTATGGAACCTGATGCAACCCTGCCTCCACTGTGACACCACAGAACCTCTGGGAGCCCTGGAGACCGTGCTGATGCTATGGAACCTGATGCAACCCTGCCTCCACTGTGACACCACAGAAGCTCGGGGAGCTCTGCAGACCGTGGGGATGCTGGCGAAGCTGACGGAACCCTGGGCACCACAGTGACGCTATGGAACCTGGTGGAACCGAGGGGCCACAGTGACGCTGTGGGGCCTTTTGGAAGCAACAGGACCCTGGTGGGAAGCCACGGGATGATTAATCCTGCACGAACCTGCTCCAGGTGGGCTCCTCTCTCCCGGCTTCCACAGGTGCTGCTAGGATCCCACTCCGGCACTGGCTTGGCACGGGCTCACGGCTTCCTTTGGCAATGGCTCTGCTCCAGGATGGCATGCTGCAGAGAATGCAGGTAGATTTTGTGCTCACTCCTGGCATGCAGCTGGACAATAAAGCCTGATCCAGCCCCCCCTCAGCATATGTCCGGCTCTGGCATTGGGGCGGGGCAACTTTGGGAGCAGCCCCAGCCCTGCTCCTGCTCCCGGCTGGGCACCCAGCTGCTGGGACACAGGTGTGTCCTGATGCCACCGTCTACTCCTTTGAGAAGGGGAGGACAGAGTGCATCAGGGAGTTTGGTGTGGCTTACATGCGGCAAGGAGAAGGTGCAGCCCCAAACTGGCTTTCACTTCTAGAACCTTTTGCTATTGCGGGAGCAGCTGCTGGAGCTTTTCAACCGAGCTGCAAGAGTGAAAAGTGTGATGGCATGTCTATCTGAGAAGGAAGGTTCGGTGCCGCAGCCTGTTGTGCACAATTTATATGCTGATAAGAGAAGGGGGTGCTTTTGGAACGTTTTCCTTCCTGACACTTCTGTCTCTGTGAGCTTTAGCTGCTTGGACTCAGGGATACCGAAGGTATGTGAAAGTGACTGGGATGCGAGAATCATGTTGCACAGGGAACAGGGAAGGTCAGCAAATGTTTCCTGTCCTGGCACATCTCTCAGTCTGAACTGCAGCTGCAGATGCTTCACTTCCGCCAAGGACTCTGCCACCTTGAGAGAAGGATGCGCTCTATGGAGTTGAGAAAGAAAGTGCGTCTCACTAGCTTCTTTCCTCTACTTCATAGACAGCAAAGGGGCTATGAAAGGCAGCACTGGCTTTTTGTTCTAGGACTTCTTCTTTACAAGCAGCTGCTGGATGTTTGGAAGGGGGTTTGGGATATGCAAAAATGAGAGGCTAAGATGGTAAGAGGGTAAGATGGAAGTCATCTGGCAAAAGCAGAGCTCACAAAAGGGCCAGCTGTGAAAGCTCTTGCTGCCTACAACTTCAACTGCACCCCTCAAAGCAGCAGCACACATGCTGCTCTCGGCACTTTCCTTCTCAGCTCTACGCACCATCCTAAGCCTTGCCTCTCCCACACTCAGGATCCAAAGACAACGGCACCAGGGACTGCTCACACACTAAAGGCACCAGGACAAAAGGCTCACCAGCTTGGCCTTTGCATTCCCGCTGACAGCTCCACAGCTTGAACCCAGAGAACTGCCTGCTGCCAACAGCCTTTCCAATCACTCTGAGCACCTCATGACAAGGAGTGTGGGGAATGAATCTCCAGCAGCCTCCTGCCCCAGGCTGTCCCCCGGGAGCAGCCCTGCTCCAGGCCGTGACTGCCACCTGCACAGCCAAAGGACCCAGAGCCGGTGTTACACACCACGGCTGTGCCTGGCACAGAGACACCAGTGGCCACACAAGTGGCCATGGCACTGTCCACACACAGTCCCTGCTGCTGCTCCCCCAGCCGCTGGCACCAACTCCCAGCCACCCACTCCTAAAGCCACGGGGCCCACTGGGACACTGCGGGGGCTCGTGGAAGCCAGCGGCCATTGTGACACAGCGGGGCTGCACAGAGCCCACGGTGCTTTGTGACCCGTGGCTCCCAGGAGAGCCTTTGTTGTTGGGGAAGATGAAACAGGAAAGCCTTATAAATATGATTGCCTAACAAAAGATTCTGGGAATATGAAAACTGTGAGCGACATCGAAATGAAGGCCATCTTTGAGATATAGAGTCTTAGTTACTGAACAACTGGAAAACAATGGTATAGCCGGCTGAAGGTAATCCCCTCTTGATTGAACAATACCCTCTGCTTGCAGACAGGTCCAAGGGTCAGAGCAGACCCTACTAGCTCAGCAGAAGGGGTCCAAAGAGTAGTTTTTAGAAGTTAAAATGTAACACTCTATGGTAATGTAAGAACTCTTATAGGCTGTATGTAAATGCTATAGGATTTGTACCTTGTATTAGATTGGCTACTGAGAATTAGAATATTCACTACAGAAGATGATTTATTGTATTGTAACAAGCTCCTCGCTCTCTTAACTCCTCTCCTCTTAGTAATGCTCTTCTCCTCTTAGTAACGCTCTTAGTAACTCTCTTAGTAGCTCTCTTAGTAATGCTCTTCTCCTCTTAGTAGCTCTCTTAGTAACTCTCTTGCTCTTCTTCTTCCTCTTAATTCAGCTCTCCTCTTAGTTTGTCTCTCTTGCTCTTTACACTCTTAGCTCTCAGCCTCTTGCTCTAGCTCTCTCGCTCACTCTCTCTCCCTCTCTTACACCTTGGGCCTGCTTGGAGCTGCAGCTGGCAGCTCTAAGCAGTGCCCCTGTACCCACGCCCTCTGCAATAAACTGCATGCTCCAAAGACCTGCTTATAGAGATCTCTCGTCGCCGTCCATCTCCAGCCGGGCCCGACCGAACCCACACCCTCATCACCATCATCGCCATCAATTTCGACAAACTGGCGCCCAAACGTGAGTGAAGGCCTGATTCAGCTTCTTCCACCTGTGAGAGACTTCGCCATGGACGGTAACTAAAAGACCAGTTATAGCCACCTGGAACGTGTCGTGAGCACGGCATACCGTTGCTGCGCAGCGTAAAAGCCGGAGCTCTATAACTCTGCTGAGGCAGCCCTCGAGCACGGGGAGCCGTTACTTCGTAGCAATTACCTGGAGCTCTCGGAGGGAGGAAATTGCCTGGCAGTCCTCGAGCACAGACGGCCACTGCTGCGCAGCGGTTACCTGGAGCTCTTTGAGGAAGTTTGCCGTGGTACCCCTCGAGCACGGACACGCTGCTAAGCAGTGCAGACCGGAGCTCTTAGGAGGGATCCAGCCGCGCGCCCGAGCACAGGCGGGTATTGCTCAGCACCGCCCGCGCTGGAGCTCTGAGTGGAGACACCTGCGAGGTCCCGAGCACGGAAAGCCGTTGCCAAGCGACGCCTGAAACCGGAGCTCTGAGGAGGGACCCGACAGCAGCGTCCTGAGCGCCGTGTGGAGAGCCTGGCCAGCCCCCCACGACGGACTTCTGATTAAGGACCCTGCCCCCTGCGACATCTAGGTGAGTATCATACTGGTCAATAATGGGACAAACTCACTCTGCCCATGACAGACATCTCTATAAACAACTTAAGTACTTACTAAGCTCCGGTCCAAGTCAATTACCTAAACAGGAGCTAAAAAACCTCTTAGAATGGACTCTGATTAATTTCCCAAATGCTGACCGTTCAGCCGTCTTTACAAGAGACTTCTGGGACACAGTTCGGGTTAAACTCTTTAATAATATCTCCCGCCGGGATTGGGCTGCCGCGGAGCTGGTCCCGGCTTGCAGAGCGCTCGTGGAGCTGTTTGCTGCGAAGGCGCCGCCCGCAGCAGCCACCTCGCCGGGTCCCGCTCCTGCTGCGAGCCCGCCCCTTGCCGCCGCGAGCCTGCAACCGGGCACGGCCCCCGCCCCGCCGCCGGACCTCACGGCTCCGGTACCCGCGGTCCAGCTGTCTCGTGCCGCCCCGCCCCACCCCCCCGCGGTCCCTGCACCGGTCACCCCTGCCCCACCGGACTCCACCGCCCCCCCCACCGCCCCCGTCATCTCCACCCCCACGGTCCCGTTAGTCCCTGCTGTCCCGCCTCTCGCGGCTCCGGTAGCCGCGGTCCGACTGACTCGTGCCGCCCCGCCCCCCGCCCCCGCTGTCCTGGCAGCCGTCACCCCTGTCCCACCGGACCCTACGACCCCCTCCACCGCTCCCCCCATCCCCGCCCCCCCCATCCCGTTCCTCCCTGCTGCCCCGGCTCCCGCGGTCCCCGCCCTCGGCTCCAGCGTCTTCGCGGCCCCGTCCCTCGCTCCTCCCACCCCGTCCGCCAGCGCCTTCGCGGCCCCGCCCCCCGCCGATAGCCCCGCGGGGCCAGCGGCTGCTCCCCAGCCACCTACGGGTCCTACCGCTCCCCTAGCCGCGCCTGTTATGGCTGTAGCCACCATCATAGCCGGCCCCCCGCAAAGCCAGGCGGCGACCCTTCTTCCAGCCCCCCAGGTCCCCCTCGCCGCCACCGACACGGCGCCGGTGGTGGTCAACGTCCCGTCCGCGTCCGTGGGACACGGAGCGCCCCAGCCCCGCCAGCCACCTGGTGCCGGCGCTGCAGCGCCTACACAGATGGCTGCTGCCTCTCCCGTGCCTGCCGCTGCTCCAGCCCCGTCTCCTGGCACCGCCGCGCCGGCAGCCACACCAGCCCAGCCTGCAAACTCCCAGCGGCAGCACGCCGCGGTCCAGCCGCCGACTGGCCCACCGTTCGCCATGGCCCCACCGCAACATACTCCCGCCGCCTCCACGCCGGCCCTCCCGCCTCCCGCAGCCCCGGGATCGTCTCCTGCCGACGGGACAGCCCTGCCACCTCCCGCTCTCCCCGACACACAGACAGCGGCCATCACAGTCCGCCACGTTGACCTGATGGCGCAACCCACGCACGCTCACACTTCTCCAACCACAGCACTGCTCACGGAACTAGCTCCGCCACCGCCCCCCACGGCTTTCACCTCGCCTTCAATAGAGCCACCCGCACCCCCTCGCCCGCTGCCGCGGAGCCGGTTGCTCGCGGCCCCCCCGCCTCCTCGCCCGCCACCGCGGAGATCGGCAGTGCCATCGCCGCCCCCGCCGGGGCCCTCCGGCACCGCACAGCTGTATCCCTCGGCTACCGCCGCCCAGCAACATCCCTCCGCGCAGCTCAGCCTCGCCTCACAAGCCGCAAACAGGGGGGGAACGGAGGGCAGTGGTGCAGCTCCAGTGGCAGGGAAGACGGAGAGCCGCTCTGCCCGAGCTGATGCTTTAAATCTAACACCAGGAAACCCTGAAAAGCAGCCAGATTTGTTTGCAATGAGCCCCAGAGTCCCGCCAGCGAGCGGCTGGGATCTTGCAACCCATAAGGAGAAAACGAGTTCTGAGAGTTTGTTAGCGCTACTTTCTGAATCAAAAAATCCTCCAAAGTGCTCAGATTATTCTCAATTAACAGATTGGCATGAAATAAGACTCCAAAGCTGTAAAGATGAAAGTCTATTAGCTAAGCCTGTGATAGCTAGCCAACAGCCTGACAGTCCCAAAACGTGGGTTCCCATCCCCACTCACGAAATTAAAGAACTAAGAAGGGCTGTAAGAGATAGTGGTATTTGCTCACCGTATCTTAAACAACTGCTAAAAAGTACCCTAAAAAGAACACATCAAACCCTAAAACGCATTTTAGATCAACAGAGAGGGGGAGAAGTCCAGGATACACCTCAAAGGAGGTTGAACAAGGCTTTGTATGTTTACAATTTTTTGAATAGCTCTGCAGAAGAGCCTGATCCCCCCATTTATAGACATTTTTTGAACAACAAAAAAGCAAAACTGAAAGAGCGCCCCCCAGTTTTGATTAAAAATCTAGACTCAGGAAAAATAGAAGGACCATACAATCTTATAATGTGGGGGAAGGGGTTTGCATGTGTTTCCACAGGTGAAGGAATCAAGTGGGTTCCAGCAAAAAACGTGAAGCCATACCTCGCATCAAAGCCTGCTGATGCCACCACACCAGCCAGTGACTCTGCAAGTGGAAGCCAGGAAGCAAGCACCCAGACCTGAACTGCGCAGAATCACCAGAAGAAAGTGATCTGCCAAAAACAGCTCAAGAAAAGAATGGAGTTTTCTCATTTGCGCGCGTGCATGTTGCTTTTATTCTTTTGTTTTAGTTTTTGTAGTGAAGCTTTACCTGTGAATCAACCAAAGACAAATGTCTGGGTTGCTTTAGCCAAATCCGCAGGCTCCGATACCATCTGTCTATCTGACACAAGCCCTGACAAACCTTTTTCAACCTGTTTAGTTGGAGTACCTCTTCCAGAAGGTTTTGATAATATTACTCTTGATAAGTATTGGCCATATGACGATCATCATGTATCTCCAACTCCCAGCCATAGACACCAAACTTATATTGATAATTCTAAAATTGATAAATCTGACCTTCAAGAGCTAGAAATCCTAGGTTCGTTAACTATGGATACCTGCTATTTCTTTCACTTTCAAGGAGAAAACGGTCCCCATTTAAATGTTACCCCATATCACCCAGCTTATAGCAATGTAACTTCTTGGTGTAGTCAAGTTAAGCTTCTTATATATGACGAACCTCATGCAGATCGTTTTAGCAAACTTCCTATTCGATTCCCCAGAGGAATTTGGCTCATCTGTGGAGACAGGGCCTGGCAAGGTATACCTTCAAAAATAGATGGTGGCCCTTGTGCTCTGGGACAACTTACAATTATTGCTCCCAGTGTCAAAGAGGTAATCAAAAAGAAAAGCAGAAAGATCAGATCTTCCTGGGGACATCAGTACGATAGTGACTGTGATAGTGACTTCCACCCTTGGAACTCTGGAAAATCAATTGTTGCAAGCATTTTTCTACCTCAGTTAAGCTCCTCAATTGCTTTAAAACAGTTAAACAAGTTGGGATGTTGGCTCAGCAAGGAGGTAAATGCCACCTCTACTATGATCAGTGATCTGTTAACCGATGAAGAGGCAGTCAGACATGCCACTTTACAAAATAGAGCTGCCGTTGATTATCTTTTATTAGCACATGGGCACGGCTGTGAAGATTTTGAAGGATTATGCTGTATGAACTTATCCGATCATTCTGTTTCCATTCACAAACAGCTACAAAACCTAAAGGATCTAGCTAACCAAATTAGAACAGATGACCCGTCTTGGCTGGACAGTTTGTTTGATGATTGGAGCTTTGCACCTTGGCTAAGGGAACTCTGTAAAATAGGCTTGATTATTCTAGTAGTAATAATTATAGTTTTAGTAGCAGTACCTTGTATGCTTCAGTGTGTGCAAAAAATAACGAGTAGGACTGTATCTAATATCTTAGTTGTTCATCAGAACGGGGGAGATGTTGGGGAAGATGAAACAGGAAAGCCTTATAAATATGATTGCCTAACAAAAGATTCTGGGAATATGAAAACTGTGAGCGACATCGAAATGAAGGCCATCTTTGAGATATAGAGTCTTAGTTACTGAACAACTGGAAAACAATGGTATAGCCGGCTGAAGGTAATCTCCTCTTGATTGAACAATACCCTCTGCTTGCAGACAGGTCCAAGGGTCAGAGCAGACCCTACTAGCTCAGCAGAAGGGGTCCAAAGAGTAGTTTTTAGAAGTTAAAATGTAACACTCTATGGTAATGTAAGAACTCTTATAGGCTGTATGTAAATGCTATAGGATTTGTACCTTGTATTAGATTGGCTACTGAGAATTAGAATATTCACTACAGAAGATGATTTATTGTATTGTAACAAGCTCCTCGCTCTCTTAACTCCTCTCCTCTTAGTAATGCTCTTCTCCTCTTAGTAACGCTCTTAGTAACTCTCTTAGTAGCTCTCTTAGTAATGCTCTTCTCCTCTTAGTAGCTCTCTTAGTAACTCTCTTGCTCTTCTTCTTCCTCTTAATTCAGCTCTCCTCTTAGTTTGTCTCTCTTGCTCTTTACACTCTTAGCTCTCAGCCTCTTGCTCTAGCTCTCTCGCTCACTCTCTCTCCCTCTCTTACACCTTGGGCCTGCTTGGAGCTGCAGCTGGCAGCTCTAAGCAGTGCCCCTGTACCCACGCCCTCTGCAATAAACTGCATGCTCCAAAGACCTGCTTATAGAGATCTCTCGTCGCCGTCCATCTCCAGCCGGGCCCGACCGAACCCACACCCTCATCACCATCATCGCCATCAATTTCGACATTTGTGATGCTGGGGAACTACAAGGAAGCCTGGCTCCTCTGTGACACCACCACAGAAGCTCAGGGGAGCCCTGGAGACCGTGCTGATGCTATTGAACCTGATGCAACCCTGCCTCCTCTGTGACACCACAGAAGCTCTTGGAGCCCTGGAGACCGTGCTGATGCTATGGAACCTGATGCAACCCTGCCTCCTCTGTGACACCACAGAACCTCTGGGAGCCCTGGAGACCGTGCTGATGCTATGGAACCTGATGCAACCCTGCCTCCACTGTGACACCACAGAAGCTCAGGGAGCCCTGGAGACTGTGGTGATGCTATGGAACCTGATGCAACCCTGCCTCCACTGTGACACCACAGAACCTCTGGGAGCCCTGGAGACCGTGCTGATGCTATGGAACCTGATGCAACCCTGCCTCCACTGTGACACCACAGAAGCTCGGGGAGCTCTGCAGACCGTGGGGATGCTGGCGAAGCTGACGGAACCCTGGGCACCACAGTGACGCTATGGAACCTGGTGGAACCGAGGGGCCACAGTGACACTGTGGGGCCTTTTGGAAGCAACAGGACCCTGGTGGGAAGCCACGGGATGATTAATCCTGCACGAACCTGCTCCAGGTGGGCTCCTCTCTCCCGGCTTCCACAGGTGCTGCTAGGATCCCACTCCGGCACTGGCTTGGCACGGGCTCACGGCTTCCTTTGGCAATGGCTCTGCTCCAGGATGGCATGCTGCAGAGAATGCAGGTAGATTTTGTGCTCACTCCTGGCATGCAGCTGGACAATAAAGCCTGATCCAGCCCCCCCTCAGCATATGTCCGGCTCTGGCATTGGGGCGGGGCAACTTTGGGAGCAGCCCCAGCCCTGCTCCTGCTCCCGGCTGGGCACCCAGCTGCTGGGACACAGGTGTGTCCTGATGCCACAGTCTACTCCTTTGAGAAGGGGAGGACAGAGTGCATCAGGGAGTTTGGTGTGGCTTACATGCGGCAAGGAGAAGGTGCAGCCCCAAACTGGCTTTCACTTCTAGAACCTTTTGCTATTGCGGGAGCAGCTGCTGGAGCTTTTCAACCGAGCTGCAAGAGTGAAAAGTGTGATGGCATGTCTATCTGAGAAGGAAGGTTCGGTGCCGCAGCCTGTTGTGCACAATTTATATGCTGATAAGAGAAGGGGGTGCTTTTGGAACGTTTTCCTTCCTGACACTTCTGTCTCTGTGAGCTTTAGCTGCTTGGACTCAGGGATACCGAAGGTATGTGAAAGTGACTGGGATGCGAGAATCATGTTGCACAGGGAACAGGGAAGGTCAGCAAATGTTTCCTGTCCTGGCACATCTCTCAGTCTGAACTGCAGCTGCAGATGCTTCACTTCCGCCAAGGACTCTGCCACCTTGAGAGAAGGATGCGCTCTATGGAGTTGAGAAAGAAAGTGCGTCTCACTAGCTTCTTTCCTCTACTTCATAGACAGCAAAGGGGCTATGAAAGGCAGCACTGGCTTTTTGTTCTAGGACTTCTTCTTTACAAGCAGCTGCTGGATGTTTGGAAGGGGGTTTGGGATATGCAAAAATGAGAGGCTAAGATGGTAAGAGGGTAAGATGGAAGTCATCTGGCAAAAGCAGAGCTCACAAAAGGGCCAGCTGTGAAAGCTCTTGCTGCCTACAACTTCAACTGCACCCCTCAAAGCAGCAGCACACATGCTGCTCTCGGCACTTTCCTTCTCAGCTCTACGCACCATCCTAAGCCTTGCCTCTCCCACACTCAGGATCCAAAGACAACGGCACCAGGGACTGCTCACACACTAAAGGCACCAGGACAAAAGGCTCACCAGCTTGGCCTTTGCATTCCCGCTGACAGCTCCACAGCTTGAACCCAGAGAACTGCCTGCTGCCAACAGCCTTTCCAATCACTCTGAGCACCTCATGACAAGGAGTGTGGGGAATGAATCTCCAGCAGCCTCCTGCCCCAGGCTGTCCCCCGGGAGCAGCCCTGCTCCAGGCCGTGACTGCCACCTGCACAGCCAAAGGACCCAGAGCCGGTGTTACACACCACGGCTGTGCCTGGCACAGAGACACCAGTGGCCACACAAGTGGCCATGGCACTGTCCACACACAGTCCCTGCTGCTGCTCCCCCAGCCGCTGGCACCAACTCCCAGCCACCCACTCCTAAAGCCACGGGGCCCACTGGGACACTGCGGGGGCTCGTGGAAGCCAGCGGCCATTGTGACACAGCGGGGCTGCACAGAGCCCACGGTGCTTTGTGACCCGTGGCTCCCAGGAGAGCCTTTGTTGTTGGGGAAGATGAAACAGGAAAGCCTTATAAATATGATTGCCTAACAAAAGATTCTGGGAATATGAAAACTGTGAGCGACATCGAAATGAAGGCCATCTTTGAGATATAGAGTCTTAGTTACTGAACAACTGGAAAACAATGGTATAGCCGGCTGAAGGTAATCCCCTCTTGATTGAACAATACCCTCTGCTTGCAGACAGGTCCAAGGGTCAGAGCAGACCCTACTAGCTCAGCAGAAGGGGTCCAAAGAGTAGTTTTTAGAAGTTAAAATGTAACACTCTATGGTAATGTAAGAACTCTTATAGGCTGTATGTAAATGCTATAGGATTTGTACCTTGTATTAGATTGGCTACTGAGAATTAGAATATTCACTACAGAAGATGATTTATTGTATTGTAACAAGCTCCTCGCTCTCTTAACTCCTCTCCTCTTAGTAATGCTCTTCTCCTCTTAGTAACGCTCTTAGTAACTCTCTTAGTAGCTCTCTTAGTAATGCTCTTCTCCTCTTAGTAGCTCTCTTAGTAACTCTCTTGCTCTTCTTCTTCCTCTTAATTCAGCTCTCCTCTTAGTTTGTCTCTCTTGCTCTTTACACTCTTAGCTCTCAGCCTCTTGCTCTAGCTCTCTCGCTCACTCTCTCTCCCTCTCTTACACCTTGGGCCTGCTTGGAGCTGCAGCTGGCAGCTCTAAGCAGTGCCCCTGTACCCACGCCCTCTGCAATAAACTGCATGCTCCAAAGACCTGCTTATAGAGATCTCTCGTCGCCGTCCATCTCCAGCCGGGCCCGACCGAACCCACACCCTCATCACCATCATCGCCATCAATTTCGACATTTGTGATGCTGGGGAACTACAAGGAAGCCTGGCTCCTCTGTGACACCACCACAGAAGCTCAGGGGAGCCCTGGAGACCGTGCTGATGCTATTGAACCTGATGCAACCCTGCCTCCTCTGTGACACCACAGAAGCTCTTGGAGCCCTGGAGACCGTGGTGATGCTATGGAACCTGATGCAACCCTGCCTCCTCTGTGACACCACAGAACCTCTGGGAGCCCTGGAGACCGTGCTGATGCTATGGAACCTGATGCAACCCTGCCTCCACTGTGACACCACAGAAGCTCAGGGAGCCCTGGAGACTGTGGTGATGCTATGGAACCTGATGCAACCCTGCCTCCACTGTGACACCACAGAACCTCTGGGAGCCCTGGAGACCGTGCTGATGCTATGGAACCTGATGCAACCCTGCCTCCACTGTGACACCACAGAAGCTCGGGGAGCTCTGCAGACCGTGGGGATGCTGGCGAAGCTGACGGAACCCTGGGCACCACAGTGACGCTATGGAACCTGGTGGAACCGAGGGGCCACAGTGACACTGTGGGGCCTTTTGGAAGCAACAGGACCCTGGTGGGAAGCCACGGGATGATTAATCCTGCACGAACCTGCTCCAGGTGGGCTCCTCTCTCCCGGCTTCCACAGGTGCTGCTAGGATCCCACTCCGGCACTGGCTTGGCACGGGCTCACGGCTTCCTTTGGCAATGGCTCTGCTCCAGGATGGCATGCTGCAGAGAATGCAGGTAGATTTTGTGCTCACTCCTGGCATGCAGCTGGACAATAAAGCCTGATCCAGCCCCCCCTCAGCATATGTCCGGCTCTGGCATTGGGGCGGGGCAACTTTGGGAGCAGCCCCAGCCCTGCTCCTGCTCCCGGCTGGGCACCCAGCTGCTGGGACACAGGTGTGTCCTGATGCCACAGTCTACTCCTTTGAGAAGGGGAGGACAGAGTGCATCAGGGAGTTTGGTGTGGCTTACATGCGGCAAGGAGAAGGTGCAGCCCCAAACTGGCTTTCACTTCTAGAACCTTTTGCTATTGCGGGAGCAGCTGCTGGAGCTTTTCAACCGAGCTGCAAGAGTGAAAAGTGTGATGGCATGTCTATCTGAGAAGGAAGGTTCGGTGCCGCAGCCTGTTGTGCACAATTTATATGCTGATAAGAGAAGGGGGTGCTTTTGGAACGTTTTCCTTCCTGACACTTCTGTCTCTGTGAGCTTTAGCTGCTTGGACTCAGGGATACCGAAGGTATGTGAAAGTGACTGGGATGCGAGAATCATGTTGCACAGGGAACAGGGAAGGTCAGCAAATGTTTCCTGTCCTGGCACATCTCTCAGTCTGAACTGCAGCTGCAGATGCTTCACTTCCGCCAAGGACTCTGCCACCTTGAGAGAAGGATGCGCTCTATGGAGTTGAGAAAGAAAGTGCGTCTCACTAGCTTCTTTCCTCTACTTCATAGACAGCAAAGGGGCTATGAAAGGCAGCACTGGCTTTTTGTTCTAGGACTTCTTCTTTACAAGCAGCTGCTGGATGTTTGGAAGGGGGTTTGGGATATGCAAAAATGAGAGGCTAAGATGGTAAGAGGGTAAGATGGAAGTCATCTGGCAAAAGCAGAGCTCACAAAAGGGCCAGCTGTGAAAGCTCTTGCTGCCTACAACTTCAACTGCACCCCTCAAAGCAGCAGCACACATGCTGCTCTCGGCACTTTCCTTCTCAGCTCTACGCACCATCCTAAGCCTTGCCTCTCCCACACTCAGGATCCAAAGACAACGGCACCAGGGACTGCTCACACACTAAAGGCACCAGGACAAAAGGCTCACCAGCTTGGCCTTTGCATTCCCGCTGACAGCTCCACAGCTTGAACCCAGAGAACTGCCTGCTGCCAACAGCCTTTCCAATCACTCTGAGCACCTCATGACAAGGAGTGTGGGGAATGAATCTCCAGCAGCCTCCTGCCCCAGGCTGTCCCCCGGGAGCAGCCCTGCTCCAGGCCGTGACTGCCACCTGCACAGCCAAAGGACCCAGAGCCGGTGTTACACACCACGGCTGTGCCTGGCACAGAGACACCAGTGGCCACACAAGTGGCCATGGCACTGTCCACACACAGTCCCTGCTGCTGCTCCCCCAGCCGCTGGCACCAACTCCCAGCCACCCACTCCTAAAGCCACGGGGCCCACTGGGACACTGCGGGGGCTCGTGGAAGCCAGCGGCCATTGTGACACAGCGGGGCTGCACAGAGCCCACGGTGCTTTGTGACCCGTGGCTCCCAGGAGAGCCTTTGTTGTTGGGGAAGATGAAACAGGAAAGCCTTATAAATATGATTGCCTAACAAAAGATTCTGGGAATATGAAAACTGTGAGCGACATCGAAATGAAGGCCATCTTTGAGATATAGAGTCTTAGTTACTGAACAACTGGAAAACAATGGTATAGCCGGCTGAAGGTAATCCCCTCTTGATTGAACAATACCCTCTGCTTGCAGACAGGTCCAAGGGTCAGAGCAGACCCTACTAGCTCAGCAGAAGGGGTCCAAAGAGTAGTTTTTAGAAGTTAAAATGTAACACTCTATGGTAATGTAAGAACTCTTATAGGCTGTATGTAAATGCTATAGGATTTGTACCTTGTATTAGATTGGCTACTGAGAATTAGAATATTCACTACAGAAGATGATTTATTGTATTGTAACAAGCTCCTCGCTCTCTTAACTCCTCTCCTCTTAGTAATGCTCTTCTCCTCTTAGTAACGCTCTTAGTAACTCTCTTAGTAGCTCTCTTAGTAATGCTCTTCTCCTCTTAGTAGCTCTCTTAGTAACTCTCTTGCTCTTCTTCTTCCTCTTAATTCAGCTCTCCTCTTAGTTTGTCTCTCTTGCTCTTTACACTCTTAGCTCTCAGCCTCTTGCTCTAGCTCTCTCGCTCACTCTCTCTCCCTCTCTTACACCTTGGGCCTGCTTGGAGCTGCAGCTGGCAGCTCTAAGCAGTGCCCCTGTACCCACGCCCTCTGCAATAAACTGCATGCTCCAAAGACCTGCTTATAGAGATCTCTCGTCGCCGTCCATCTCCAGCCGGGCCCGACCGAACCCACACCCTCATCACCATCATCGCCATCAATTTCGACAAACTGGCGCCCAAACGTGAGTGAAGGCCTGATTCAGCTTCTTCCACCTGTGAGAGACTTCGCCATGGACGGTAACTAAAAGACCAGTTATAGCCACCTGGAACGTGTCGTGAGCACGGCATACCGTTGCTGCGCAGCGTAAAAGCCGGAGCTCTATAACTCTGCTGAGGCAGCCCTCGAGCACGGGGAGCCGTTACTTCGTAGCAATTACCTGGAGCTCTCGGAGGGAGGAAATTGCCTGGCAGTCCTCGAGCACAGACGGCCACTGCTGCGCAGCGGTTACCTGGAGCTCTTTGAGGAAGTTTGCCGTGGTACCCCTCGAGCACGGACACGCTGCTAAGCAGTGCAGACCGGAGCTCTTAGGAGGGATCCAGCCGCGCGCCCGAGCACAGGCGGGTATTGCTCAGCACCGCCCGCGCTGGAGCTCTGAGTGGAGACACCTGCGAGGTCCCGAGCACGGAAAGCCGTTGCCAAGCGACGCCTGAAACCGGAGCTCTGAGGAGGGACCCGACAGCAGCGTCCTGAGCGCCGTGTGGAGAGCCTGGCCAGCCCCCCACGACGGACTTCTGATTAAGGACCCTGCCCCCTGCGACATCTAGGTGAGTATCATACTGGTCAATAATGGGACAAACTCACTCTGCCCATGACAGACATCTCTATAAACAACTTAAGTACTTACTAAGCTCCGGTCCAAGTCAATTACCTAAACAGGAGCTAAAAAACCTCTTAGAATGGACTCTGATTAATTTCCCAAATGCTGACCGTTCAGCCGTCTTTACAAGAGACTTCTGGGACACAGTTCGGGTTAAACTCTTTAATAATATCTCCCGCCGGGATTGGGCTGCCGCGGAGCTGGTCCCGGCTTGCAGAGCGCTCGTGGAGCTGTTTGCTGCGAAGGCGCCGCCCGCAGCAGCCACCTCGCCGGGTCCCGCTCCTGCTGCGAGCCCGCCCCTTGCCGCCGCGAGCCTGCAACCGGGCACGGCCCCCGCCCCGCCGCCGGACCTCACGGCTCCGGTACCCGCGGTCCAGCTGTCTCGTGCCGCCCCGCCCCACCCCCCCGCGGTCCCTGCACCGGTCACCCCTGCCCCACCGGACTCCACCGCCCCCCCCACCGCCCCCGTCATCTCCACCCCCACGGTCCCGTTAGTCCCTGCTGTCCCGCCTCTCGCGGCTCCGGTAGCCGCGGTCCGACTGACTCGTGCCGCCCCGCCCCCCGCCCCCGCTGTCCTGGCAGCCGTCACCCCTGTCCCACCGGACCCTACGACCCCCTCCACCGCTCCCCCCATCCCCGCCCCCCCCATCCCGTTCCTCCCTGCTGCCCCGGCTCCCGCGGTCCCCGCCCTCGGCTCCAGCGTCTTCGCGGCCCCGTCCCTCGCTCCTCCCACCCCGTCCGCCAGCGCCTTCGCGGCCCCGCCCCCCGCCGATAGCCCCGCGGGGCCAGCGGCTGCTCCCCTAGCCGCGCCTGTTATGGCTGTAGCCACCATCATAGCCGGCCCCCCGCAAAGCCAGGCGGCGACCCTTCTTCCAGCCCCCCAGGTCCCCCTCGCCGCCACCGACACGGCGCCGGTGGTGGTCAACGTCCCGTCCGCGTCCGTGGGACACGGAGCGCCCCAGCCCCGCCAGCCACCTGGTGCCGGCGCTGCAGCGCCTACACAGATGGCTGCTGCCTCTCCCGTGCCTGCCGCTGCTCCAGCCCCGTCTCCTGGCACCGCCGCGCCGGCAGCCACACCAGCCCAGCCTGCAAACTCCCAGCGGCAGCACGCCGCGGTCCAGCCGCCGACTGGCCCACCGTTCGCCATGGCCCCACCGCAACATACTCCCGCCGCCTCCACGCCGGCCCTCCCGCCTCCCGCAGCCCCGGGATCGTCTCCTGCCGACGGGACAGCCCTGCCACCTCCCGCTCTCCCCGACACACAGACAGCGGCCATCACAGTCCGCCACGTTGACCTGATGGCGCAACCCACGCACGCTCACACTTCTCCAACCACAGCACTGCTCACGGAACTAGCTCCGCCACCGCCCCCCACGGCTTTCACCTCGCCTTCAATAGAGCCACCCGCACCCCCTCGCCCGCTGCCGCGGAGCCGGTTGCTCGCGGCCCCCCCGCCTCCTCGCCCGCCACCGCGGAGATCGGCAGTGCCATCGCCGCCCCCGCCGGGGCCCTCCGGCACCGCACAGCTGTATCCCTCGGCTACCGCCGCCCAGCAACATCCCTCCGCGCAGCTCAGCCTCGCCTCACAAGCCGCAAACAGGGGGGGAACGGAGGGCAGTGGTGCAGCTCCAGTGGCAGGGAAGACGGAGAGCCGCTCTGCCCGAGCTGATGCTTTAAATCTAACACCAGGAAACCCTGAAAAGCAGCCAGATTTGTTTGCAATGAGCCCCAGAGTCCCGCCAGCGAGCGGCTGGGATCTTGCAACCCATAAGGAGAAAACGAGTTCTGAGAGTTTGTTAGCGCTACTTTCTGAATCAAAAAATCCTCCAAAGTGCTCAGATTATTCTCAATTAACAGATTGGCATGAAATAAGACTCCAAAGCTGTAAAGATGAAAGTCTATTAGCTAAGCCTGTGATAGCTAGCCAACAGCCTGACAGTCCCAAAACGTGGGTTCCCATCCCCACTCACGAAATTAAAGAACTAAGAAGGGCTGTAAGAGATAGTGGTATTTGCTCACCGTATCTTAAACAACTGCTAAAAAGTACCCTAAAAAGAACACATCAAACCCTAAAACGCATTTTAGATCAACAGAGAGGGGGAGAAGTCCAGGATACACCTCAAAGGAGGTTGAACAAGGCTTTGTATGTTTACAATTTTTTGAATAGCTCTGCAGAAGAGCCTGATCCCCCCATTTATAGACATTTTTTGAACAACAAAAAAGCAAAACTGAAAGAGCGCCCCCCAGTTTTGATTAAAAATCTAGACTCAGGAAAAATAGAAGGACCATACAATCTTATAATGTGGGGGAAGGGGTTTGCATGTGTTTCCACAGGTGAAGGAATCAAGTGGGTTCCAGCAAAAAACGTGAAGCCATACCTCGCATCAAAGCCTGCTGATGCCACCACACCAGCCAGTGACTCTGCAAGTGGAAGCCAGGAAGCAAGCACCCAGACCTGAACTGCGCAGAATCACCAGAAGAAAGTGATCTGCCAAAAACAGCTCAAGAAAAGAATGGAGTTTTCTCATTTGCGCGCGTGCATGTTGCTTTTATTCTTTTGTTTTAGTTTTTGTAGTGAAGCTTTACCTGTGAATCAACCAAAGACAAATGTCTGGGTTGCTTTAGCCAAATCCGCAGGCTCCGATACCATCTGTCTATCTGACACAAGCCCTGACAAACCTTTTTCAACCTGTTTAGTTGGAGTACCTCTTCCAGAAGGTTTTGATAATATTACTCTTGATAAGTATTGGCCATATGACGATCATCATGTATCTCCAACTCCCAGCCATAGACACCAAACTTATATTGATAATTCTAAAATTGATAAATCTGACCTTCAAGAGCTAGAAATCCTAGGTTCGTTAACTATGGATACCTGCTATTTCTTTCACTTTCAAGGAGAAAACGGTCCCCATTTAAATGTTACCCCATATCACCCAGCTTATAGCAATGTAACTTCTTGGTGTAGTCAAGTTAAGCTTCTTATATATGACGAACCTCATGCAGATCGTTTTAGCAAACTTCCTATTCGATTCCCCAGAGGAATTTGGCTCATCTGTGGAGACAGGGCCTGGCAAGGTATACCTTCAAAAATAGATGGTGGCCCTTGTGCTCTGGGACAACTTACAATTATTGCTCCCAGTGTCAAAGAGGTAATCAAAAAGAAAAGCAGAAAGATCAGATCTTCCTGGGGACATCAGTACGATAGTGACTGTGATAGTGACTTCCACCCTTGGAACTCTGGAAAATCAATTGTTGCAAGCATTTTTCTACCTCAGTTAAGCTCCTCAATTGCTTTAAAACAGTTAAACAAGTTGGGATGTTGGCTCAGCAAGGAGGTAAATGCCACCTCTACTATGATCAGTGATCTGTTAACCGATGAAGAGGCAGTCAGACATGCCACTTTACAAAATAGAGCTGCCGTTGATTATCTTTTATTAGCACATGGGCACGGCTGTGAAGATTTTGAAGGATTATGCTGTATGAACTTATCCGATCATTCTGTTTCCATTCACAAACAGCTACAAAACCTAAAGGATCTAGCTAACCAAATTAGAACAGATGACCCGTCTTGGCTGGACAGTTTGTTTGATGATTGGAGCTTTGCACCTTGGCTAAGGGAACTCTGTAAAATAGGCTTGATTATTCTAGTAGTAATAATTATAGTTTTAGTAGCAGTACCTTGTATGCTTCAGTGTGTGCAAAAAATAACGAGTAGGACTGTATCTAATATCTTAGTTGTTCATCAGAACGGGGGAGATGTTGGGGAAGATGAAACAGGAAAGCCTTATAAATATGATTGCCTAACAAAAGATTCTGGGAATATGAAAACTGTGAGCGACATCGAAATGAAGGCCATCTTTGAGATATAGAGTCTTAGTTACTGAACAACTGGAAAACAATGGTATAGCCGGCTGAAGGTAATCCCCTCTTGATTGAACAATACCCTCTGCTTGCAGACAGGTCCAAGGGTCAGAGCAGACCCTACTAGCTCAGCAGAAGGGGTCCAAAGAGTAGTTTTTAGAAGTTAAAATGTAACACTCTATGGTAATGTAAGAACTCTTATAGGCTGTATGTAAATGCTATAGGATTTGTACCTTGTATTAGATTGGCTACTGAGAATTAGAATATTCACTACAGAAGATGATTTATTGTATTGTAACAAGCTCCTCGCTCTCTTAACTCCTCTCCTCTTAGTAATGCTCTTCTCCTCTTAGTAACGCTCTTAGTAACTCTCTTAGTAGCTCTCTTAGTAATGCTCTTCTCCTCTTAGTAGCTCTCTTAGTAACTCTCTTGCTCTTCTTCTTCCTCTTAATTCAGCTCTCCTCTTAGTTTGTCTCTCTTGCTCTTTACACTCTTAGCTCTCAGCCTCTTGCTCTAGCTCTCTCGCTCACTCTCTCTCCCTCTCTTACACCTTGGGCCTGCTTGGAGCTGCAGCTGGCAGCTCTAAGCAGTGCCCCTGTACCCACGCCCTCTGCAATAAACTGCATGCTCCAAAGACCTGCTTATAGAGATCTCTCGTCGCCGTCCATCTCCAGCCGGGCCCGACCGAACCCACACCCTCATCACCATCATCGCCATCAATTTCGACATTTGTGATGCTGGGGAACTACAAGGAAGCCTGGCTCCTCTGTGACACCACCACAGAAGCTCAGGGGAGCCCTGGAGACCGTGCTGATGCTATTGAACCTGATGCAACCCTGCCTCCTCTGTGACACCACAGAAGCTCTTGGAGCCCTGGAGACCGTGCTGATGCTATGGAACCTGATGCAACCCTGCCTCCTCTGTGACACCACAGAACCTCTGGGAGCCCTGGAGACCGTGCTGATGCTATGGAACCTGATGCAACCCTGCCTCCACTGTGACACCACAGAAGCTCAGGGAGCCCTGGAGACTGTGGTGATGCTATGGAACCTGATGCAACCCTGCCTCCACTGTGACACCACAGAACCTCTGGGAGCCCTGGAGACCGTGCTGATGCTTTGGAACCTGATGCAACCCTGCCTCCACTGTGACACCACAGAAGCTCGGGGAGCTCTGCAGACCGTGGGGATGCTGGCGAAGCTGACGGAACCCTGGGCACCACAGTGACGCTATGGAACCTGGTGGAACCGAGGGGCCACAGTGACACTGTGGGGCCTTTTGGAAGCAACAGGACCCTGGTGGGAAGCCACGGGATGATTAATCCTGCACGAACCTGCTCCAGGTGGGCTCCTCTCTCCCGGCTTCCACAGGTGCTGCTAGGATCCCACTCCGGCACTGGCTTGGCACGGGCTCACGGCTTCCTTTGGCAATGGCTCTGCTCCAGGATGGCATGCTGCAGAGAATGCAGGTAGATTTTGTGCTCACTCCTGGCATGCAGCTGGACAATAAAGCCTGATCCAGCCCCCCCTCAGCATATGTCCGGCTCTGGCATTGGGGCGGGGCAACTTTGGGAGCAGCCCCAGCCCTGCTCCTGCTCCCGGCTGGGCACCCAGCTGCTGGGACACAGGTGTGTCCTGATGCCACAGTCTACTCCTTTGAGAAGGGGAGGACAGAGTGCATCAGGGAGTTTGGTGTGGCTTACATGCGGCAAGGAGAAGGTGCAGCCCCAAACTGGCTTTCACTTCTAGAACCTTTTGCTATTGCGGGAGCAGCTGCTGGAGCTTTTCAACCGAGCTGCAAGAGTGAAAAGTGTGATGGCATGTCTATCTGAGAAGGAAGGTTCGGTGCCGCAGCCTGTTGTGCACAATTTATATGCTGATAAGAGAAGGGGGTGCTTTTGGAACGTTTTCCTTCCTGACACTTCTGTCTCTGTGAGCTTTAGCTGCTTGGACTCAGGGATACCGAAGGTATGTGAAAGTGACTGGGATGCGAGAATCATGTTGCACAGGGAACAGGGAAGGTCAGCAAATGTTTCCTGTCCTGGCACATCTCTCAGTCTGAACTGCAGCTGCAGATGCTTCACTTCCGCCAAGGACTCTGCCACCTTGAGAGAAGGATGCGCTCTATGGAGTTGAGAAAGAAAGTGCGTCTCACTAGCTTCTTTCCTCTACTTCATAGACAGCAAAGGGGCTATGAAAGGCAGCACTGGCTTTTTGTTCTAGGACTTCTTCTTTACAAGCAGCTGCTGGATGTTTGGAAGGGGGTTTGGGATATGCAAAAATGAGAGGCTAAGATGGTAAGAGGGTAAGATGGAAGTCATCTGGCAAAAGCAGAGCTCACAAAAGGGCCAGCTGTGAAAGCTCTTGCTGCCTACAACTTCAACTGCACCCCTCAAAGCAGCAGCACACATGCTGCTCTCGGCACTTTCCTTCTCAGCTCTACGCACCATCCTAAGCCTTGCCTCTCCCACACTCAGGATCCAAAGACAACGGCACCAGGGACTGCTCACACACTAAAGGCACCAGGACAAAAGGCTCACCAGCTTGGCCTTTGCATTCCCGCTGACAGCTCCACAGCTTGAACCCAGAGAACTGCCTGCTGCCAACAGCCTTTCCAATCACTCTGAGCACCTCATGACAAGGAGTGTGGGGAATGAATCTCCAGCAGCCTCCTGCCCCAGGCTGTCCCCCGGGAGCAGCCCTGCTCCAGGCCGTGACTGCCACCTGCACAGCCAAAGGACCCAGAGCCGGTGTTACACACCACGGCTGTGCCTGGCACAGAGACACCAGTGGCCACACAAGTGGCCATGGCACTGTCCACACACAGTCCCTGCTGCTGCTCCCCCAGCCGCTGGCACCAACTCCCAGCCACCCACTCCTAAAGCCACGGGGCCCACTGGGACACTGCGGGGGCTCGTGGAAGCCAGCGGCCATTGTGACACAGCGGGGCTGCACAGAGCCCACGGTGCTTTGTGACCCGTGGCTCCCAGGAGAGCCTTTGTTGTTGGGGAAGATGAAACAGGAAAGCCTTATAAATATGATTGCCTAACAAAAGATTCTGGGAATATGAAAACTGTGAGCGACATCGAAATGAAGGCCATCTTTGAGATATAGAGTCTTAGTTACTGAACAACTGGAAAACAATGGTATAGCCGGCTGAAGGTAATCCCCTCTTGATTGAACAATACCCTCTGCTTGCAGACAGGTCCAAGGGTCAGAGCAGACCCTACTAGCTCAGCAGAAGGGGTCCAAAGAGTAGTTTTTAGAAGTTAAAATGTAACACTCTATGGTAATGTAAGAACTCTTATAGGCTGTATGTAAATGCTATAGGATTTGTACCTTGTATTAGATTGGCTACTGAGAATTAGAATATTCACTACAGAAGATGATTTATTGTATTGTAACAAGCTCCTCGCTCTCTTAACTCCTCTCCTCTTAGTAATGCTCTTCTCCTCTTAGTAACGCTCTTAGTAACTCTCTTAGTAGCTCTCTTAGTAATGCTCTTCTCCTCTTAGTAGCTCTCTTAGTAACTCTCTTGCTCTTCTTCTTCCTCTTAATTCAGCTCTCCTCTTAGTTTGTCTCTCTTGCTCTTTACACTCTTAGCTCTCAGCCTCTTGCTCTAGCTCTCTCGCTCACTCTCTCTCCCTCTCTTACACCTTGGGCCTGCTTGGAGCTGCAGCTGGCAGCTCTAAGCAGTGCCCCTGTACCCACGCCCTCTGCAATAAACTGCATGCTCCAAAGACCTGCTTATAGAGATCTCTCGTCGCCGTCCATCTCCAGCCGGGCCCGACCGAACCCACACCCTCATCACCATCATCGCCATCAATTTCGACAAACTGGCGCCCAAACGTGAGTGAAGGCCTGATTCAGCTTCTTCCACCTGTGAGAGACTTCGCCATGGACGGTAACTAAAAGACCAGTTATAGCCACCTGGAACGTGTCGTGAGCACGGCATACCGTTGCTGCGCAGCGTAAAAGCCGGAGCTCTATAACTCTGCTGAGGCAGCCCTCGAGCACGGGGAGCCGTTACTTCGTAGCAATTACCTGGAGCTCTCGGAGGGAGGAAATTGCCTGGCAGTCCTCGAGCACAGACGGCCACTGCTGCGCAGCGGTTACCTGGAGCTCTTTGAGGAAGTTTGCCGTGGTACCCCTCGAGCACGGACACGCTGCTAAGCAGTGCAGACCGGAGCTCTTAGGAGGGATCCAGCCGCGCGCCCGAGCACAGGCGGGTATTGCTCAGCACCGCCCGCGCTGGAGCTCTGAGTGGAGACACCTGCGAGGTCCCGAGCACGGAAAGCCGTTGCCAAGCGACGCCTGAAACCGGAGCTCTGAGGAGGGACCCGACAGCAGCGTCCTGAGCGCCGTGTGGAGAGCCTGGCCAGCCCCCCACGACGGACTTCTGATTAAGGACCCTGCCCCCTGCGACATCTAGGTGAGTATCATACTGGTCAATAATGGGACAAACTCACTCTGCCCATGACAGACATCTCTATAAACAACTTAAGTACTTACTAAGCTCCGGTCCAAGTCAATTACCTAAACAGGAGCTAAAAAACCTCTTAGAATGGACTCTGATTAATTTCCCAAATGCTGACCGTTCAGCCGTCTTTACAAGAGACTTCTGGGACACAGTTCGGGTTAAACTCTTTAATAATATCTCCCGCCGGGATTGGGCTGCCGCGGAGCTGGTCCCGGCTTGCAGAGCGCTCGTGGAGCTGTTTGCTGCGAAGGCGCCGCCCGCAGCAGCCACCTCGCCGGGTCCCGCTCCTGCTGCGAGCCCGCCCCTTGCCGCCGCGAGCCTGCAACCGGGCACGGCCCCCGCCCCGCCGCCGGACCTCACGGCTCCGGTACCCGCGGTCCAGCTGTCTCGTGCCGCCCCGCCCCACCCCCCCGCGGTCCCTGCACCGGTCACCCCTGCCCCACCGGACTCCACCGCCCCCCCCACCGCCCCCGTCATCTCCACCCCCACGGTCCCGTTAGTCCCTGCTGTCCCGCCTCTCGCGGCTCCGGTAGCCGCGGTCCGACTGACTCGTGCCGCCCCGCCCCCCGCCCCCGCTGTCCTGGCAGCCGTCACCCCTGTCCCACCGGACCCTACGACCCCCTCCACCGCTCCCCCCATCCCCGCCCCCCCCATCCCGTTCCTCCCTGCTGCCCCGGCTCCCGCGGTCCCCGCCCTCGGCTCCAGCGTCTTCGCGGCCCCGTCCCTCGCTCCTCCCACCCCGTCCGCCAGCGCCTTCGCGGCCCCGCCCCCCGCCGATAGCCCCGCGGGGCCAGCGGCTGCTCCCCAGCCACCTACGGGTCCTACCGCTCCCCTAGCCGCGCCTGTTATGGCTGTAGCCACCATCATAGCCGGCCCCCCGCAAAGCCAGGCGGCGACCCTTCTTCCAGCCCCCCAGGTCCCCCTCGCCGCCACCGACACGGCGCCGGTGGTGGTCAACGTCCCGTCCGCGTCCGTGGGACACGGAGCGCCCCAGCCCCGCCAGCCACCTGGTGCCGGCGCTGCAGCGCCTACACAGATGGCTGCTGCCTCTCCCGTGCCTGCCGCTGCTCCAGCCCCGTCTCCTGGCACCGCCGCGCCGGCAGCCACACCAGCCCAGCCTGCAAACTCCCAGCGGCAGCACGCCGCGGTCCAGCCGCCGACTGGCCCACCGTTCGCCATGGCCCCACCGCAACATACTCCCGCCGCCTCCACGCCGGCCCTCCCGCCTCCCGCAGCCCCGGGATCGTCTCCTGCCGACGGGACAGCCCTGCCACCTCCCGCTCTCCCCGACACACAGACAGCGGCCATCACAGTCCGCCACGTTGACCTGATGGCGCAACCCACGCACGCTCACACTTCTCCAACCACAGCACTGCTCACGGAACTAGCTCCGCCACCGCCCCCCACGGCTTTCACCTCGCCTTCAATAGAGCCACCCGCACCCCCTCGCCCGCTGCCGCGGAGCCGGTTGCTCGCGGCCCCCCCGCCTCCTCGCCCGCCACCGCGGAGATCGGCAGTGCCATCGCCGCCCCCGCCGGGGCCCTCCGGCACCGCACAGCTGTATCCCTCGGCTACCGCCGCCCAGCAACATCCCTCCGCGCAGCTCAGCCTCGCCTCACAAGCCGCAAACAGGGGGGGAACGGAGGGCAGTGGTGCAGCTCCAGTGGCAGGGAAGACGGAGAGCCGCTCTGCCCGAGCTGATGCTTTAAATCTAACACCAGGAAACCCTGAAAAGCAGCCAGATTTGTTTGCAATGAGCCCCAGAGTCCCGCCAGCGAGCGGCTGGGATCTTGCAACCCATAAGGAGAAAACGAGTTCTGAGAGTTTGTTAGCGCTACTTTCTGAATCAAAAAATCCTCCAAAGTGCTCAGATTATTCTCAATTAACAGATTGGCATGAAATAAGACTCCAAAGCTGTAAAGATGAAAGTCTATTAGCTAAGCCTGTGATAGCTAGCCAACAGCCTGACAGTCCCAAAACGTGGGTTCCCATCCCCACTCACGAAATTAAAGAACTAAGAAGGGCTGTAAGAGATAGTGGTATTTGCTCACCGTATCTTAAACAACTGCTAAAAAGTACCCTAAAAAGAACACATCAAACCCTAAAACGCATTTTAGATCAACAGAGAGGGGGAGAAGTCCAGGATACACCTCAAAGGAGGTTGAACAAGGCTTTGTATGTTTACAATTTTTTGAATAGCTCTGCAGAAGAGCCTGATCCCCCCATTTATAGACATTTTTTGAACAACAAAAAAGCAAAACTGAAAGAGCGCCCCCCAGTTTTGATTAAAAATCTAGACTCAGGAAAAATAGAAGGACCATACAATCTTATAATGTGGGGGAAGGGGTTTGCATGTGTTTCCACAGGTGAAGGAATCAAGTGGGTTCCAGCAAAAAACGTGAAGCCATACCTCGCATCAAAGCCTGCTGATGCCACCACACCAGCCAGTGACTCTGCAAGTGGAAGCCAGGAAGCAAGCACCCAGACCTGAACTGCGCAGAATCACCAGAAGAAAGTGATCTGCCAAAAACAGCTCAAGAAAAGAATGGAGTTTTCTCATTTGCGCGCGTGCATGTTGCTTTTATTCTTTTGTTTTAGTTTTTGTAGTGAAGCTTTACCTGTGAATCAACCAAAGACAAATGTCTGGGTTGCTTTAGCCAAATCCGCAGGCTCCGATACCATCTGTCTATCTGACACAAGCCCTGACAAACCTTTTTCAACCTGTTTAGTTGGAGTACCTCTTCCAGAAGGTTTTGATAATATTACTCTTGATAAGTATTGGCCATATGACGATCATCATGTATCTCCAACTCCCAGCCATAGACACCAAACTTATATTGATAATTCTAAAATTGATAAATCTGACCTTCAAGAGCTAGAAATCCTAGGTTCGTTAACTATGGATACCTGCTATTTCTTTCACTTTCAAGGAGAAAACGGTCCCCATTTAAATGTTACCCCATATCACCCAGCTTATAGCAATGTAACTTCTTGGTGTAGTCAAGTTAAGCTTCTTATATATGACGAACCTCATGCAGATCGTTTTAGCAAACTTCCTATTCGATTCCCCAGAGGAATTTGGCTCATCTGTGGAGACAGGGCCTGGCAAGGTATACCTTCAAAAATAGATGGTGGCCCTTGTGCTCTGGGACAACTTACAATTATTGCTCCCAGTGTCAAAGAGGTAATCAAAAAGAAAAGCAGAAAGATCAGATCTTCCTGGGGACATCAGTACGATAGTGACTGTGATAGTGACTTCCACCCTTGGAACTCTGGAAAATCAATTGTTGCAAGCATTTTTCTACCTCAGTTAAGCTCCTCAATTGCTTTAAAACAGTTAAACAAGTTGGGATGTTGGCTCAGCAAGGAGGTAAATGCCACCTCTACTATGATCAGTGATCTGTTAACCGATGAAGAGGCAGTCAGACATGCCACTTTACAAAATAGAGCTGCCGTTGATTATCTTTTATTAGCACATGGGCACGGCTGTGAAGATTTTGAAGGATTATGCTGTATGAACTTATCCGATCATTCTGTTTCCATTCACAAACAGCTACAAAACCTAAAGGATCTAGCTAACCAAATTAGAACAGATGACCCGTCTTGGCTGGACAGTTTGTTTGATGATTGGAGCTTTGCACCTTGGCTAAGGGAACTCTGTAAAATAGGCTTGATTATTCTAGTAGTAATAATTATAGTTTTAGTAGCAGTACCTTGTATGCTTCAGTGTGTGCAAAAAATAACGAGTAGGACTGTATCTAATATCTTAGTTGTTCATCAGAACGGGGGAGATGTTGGGGAAGATGAAACAGGAAAGCCTTATAAATATGATTGCCTAACAAAAGATTCTGGGAATATGAAAACTGTGAGCGACATCGAAATGAAGGCCATCTTTGAGATATAGAGTCTTAGTTACTGAACAACTGGAAAACAATGGTATAGCCGGCTGAAGGTAATCCCCTCTTGATTGAACAATACCCTCTGCTTGCAGACAGGTCCAAGGGTCAGAGCAGACCCTACTAGCTCAGCAGAAGGGGTCCAAAGAGTAGTTTTTAGAAGTTAAAATGTAACACTCTATGGTAATGTAAGAACTCTTATAGGCTGTATGTAAATGCTATAGGATTTGTACCTTGTATTAGATTGGCTACTGAGAATTAGAATATTCACTACAGAAGATGATTTATTGTATTGTAACAAGCTCCTCGCTCTCTTAACTCCTCTCCTCTTAGTAATGCTCTTCTCCTCTTAGTAACGCTCTTAGTAACTCTCTTAGTAGCTCTCTTAGTAATGCTCTTCTCCTCTTAGTAGCTCTCTTAGTAACTCTCTTGCTCTTCTTCTTCCTCTTAATTCAGCTCTCCTCTTAGTTTGTCTCTCTTGCTCTTTACACTCTTAGCTCTCAGCCTCTTGCTCTAGCTCTCTCGCTCACTCTCTCTCCCTCTCTTACACCTTGGGCCTGCTTGGAGCTGCAGCTGGCAGCTCTAAGCAGTGCCCCTGTACCCACGCCCTCTGCAATAAACTGCATGCTCCAAAGACCTGCTTATAGAGATCTCTCGTCGCCGTCCATCTCCAGCCGGGCCCGACCGAACCCACACCCTCATCACCATCATCGCCATCAATTTCGACATTTGTGATGCTGGGGAACTACAAGGAAGCCTGGCTCCTCTGTGACACCACCACAGAAGCTCAGGGGAGCCCTGGAGACCGTGCTGATGCTATTGAACCTGATGCAACCCTGCCTCCTCTGTGACACCACAGAAGCTCTTGGAGCCCTGGAGACCGTGCTGATGCTATGGAACCTGATGCAACCCTGCCTCCTCTGTGACACCACAGAACCTCTGGGAGCCCTGGAGACCGTGCTGATGCTATGGAACCTGATGCAACCCTGCCTCCACTGTGACACCACAGAAGCTCAGGGAGCCCTGGAGACTGTGGTGATGCTATGGAACCTGATGCAACCCTGCCTCCACTGTGACACCACAGAACCTCTGGGAGCCCTGGAGACCGTGCTGATGCTATGGAACCTGATGCAACCCTGCCTCCACTGTGACACCACAGAAGCTCGGGGAGCTCTGCAGACCGTGGGGATGCTGGCGAAGCTGACGGAACCCTGGGCACCACAGTGACGCTATGGAACCTGGTGGAACCGAGGGGCCACAGTGACACTGTGGGGCCTTTTGGAAGCAACAGGACCCTGGTGGGAAGCCACGGGATGATTAATCCTGCACGAACCTGCTCCAGGTGGGCTCCTCTCTCCCGGCTTCCACAGGTGCTGCTAGGATCCCACTCCGGCACTGGCTTGGCACGGGCTCACGGCTTCCTTTGGCAATGGCTCTGCTCCAGGATGGCATGCTGCAGAGAATGCAGGTAGATTTTGTGCTCACTCCTGGCATGCAGCTGGACAATAAAGCCTGATCCAGCCCCCCCTCAGCATATGTCCGGCTCTGGCATTGGGGCGGGGCAACTTTGGGAGCAGCCCCAGCCCTGCTCCTGCTCCCGGCTGGGCACCCAGCTGCTGGGACACAGGTGTGTCCTGATGCCACAGTCTACTCCTTTGAGAAGGGGAGGACAGAGTGCATCAGGGAGTTTGGTGTGGCTTACATGCGGCAAGGAGAAGGTGCAGCCCCAAACTGGCTTTCACTTCTAGAACCTTTTGCTATTGCGGGAGCAGCTGCTGGAGCTTTTCAACCGAGCTGCAAGAGTGAAAAGTGTGATGGCATGTCTATCTGAGAAGGAAGGTTCGGTGCCGCAGCCTGTTGTGCACAATTTATATGCTGATAAGAGAAGGGGGTGCTTTTGGAACGTTTTCCTTCCTGACACTTCTGTCTCTGTGAGCTTTAGCTGCTTGGACTCAGGGATACCGAAGGTATGTGAAAGTGACTGGGATGCGAGAATCATGTTGCACAGGGAACAGGGAAGGTCAGCAAATGTTTCCTGTCCTGGCACATCTCTCAGTCTGAACTGCAGCTGCAGATGCTTCACTTCCGCCAAGGACTCTGCCACCTTGAGAGAAGGATGCGCTCTATGGAGTTGAGAAAGAAAGTGCGTCTCACTAGCTTCTTTCCTCTACTTCATAGACAGCAAAGGGGCTATGAAAGGCAGCACTGGCTTTTTGTTCTAGGACTTCTTCTTTACAAGCAGCTGCTGGATGTTTGGAAGGGGGTTTGGGATATGCAAAAATGAGAGGCTAAGATGGTAAGAGGGTAAGATGGAAGTCATCTGGCAAAAGCAGAGCTCACAAAAGGGCCAGCTGTGAAAGCTCTTGCTGCCTACAACTTCAACTGCACCCCTCAAAGCAGCAGCACACACGCTGCTCTCGGCACTTTCCTTCTCAGCTCTACGCACCATCCTAAGCCTTGCCTCTCCCACACTCAGGATCCAAAGACAACGGCACCAGGGACTGCTCACACACTAAAGGCACCAGGACAAAAGGCTCACCAGCTTGGCCTTTGCATTCCCGCTGACAGCTCCACAGCTTGAACCCAGAGAACTGCCTGCTGCCAACAGCCTTTCCAATCACTCTGAGCACCTCATGACAAGGAGTGTGGGGAATGAATCTCCAGCAGCCTCCTGCCCCAGGCTGTCCCCCGGGAGCAGCCCTGCTCCAGGCCGTGACTGCCACCTGCACAGCCAAAGGACCCAGAGCCGGTGTTACACACCACGGCTGTGCCTGGCACAGAGACACCAGTGGCCACACAAGTGGCCATGGCACTGTCCACACACAGTCCCTGCTGCTGCTCCCCCAGCCGCTGGCACCAACTCCCAGCCACCCACTCCTAAAGCCACGGGGCCCACTGGGACACTGCGGGGGCTCGTGGAAGCCAGCGGCCATTGTGACACAGCGGGGCTGCACAGAGCCCACGGTGCTTTGTGACCCGTGGCTCCCAGGAGAGCCTTTGTTGTTGGGGAAGATGAAACAGGAAAGCCTTATAAATATGATTGCCTAACAAAAGATTCTGGGAATATGAAAACTGTGAGCGACATCGAAATGAAGGCCATCTTTGAGATATAGAGTCTTAGTTACTGAACAACTGGAAAACAATGGTATAGCCGGCTGAAGGTAATCCCCTCTTGATTGAACAATACCCTCTGCTTGCAGACAGGTCCAAGGGTCAGAGCAGACCCTACTAGCTCAGCAGAAGGGGTCCAAAGAGTAGTTTTTAGAAGTTAAAATGTAACACTCTATGGTAATGTAAGAACTCTTATAGGCTGTATGTAAATGCTATAGGATTTGTACCTTGTATTAGATTGGCTACTGAGAATTAGAATATTCACTACAGAAGATGATTTATTGTATTGTAACAAGCTCCTCGCTCTCTTAACTCCTCTCCTCTTAGTAATGCTCTTCTCCTCTTAGTAACGCTCTTAGTAACTCTCTTAGTAGCTCTCTTAGTAATGCTCTTCTCCTCTTAGTAGCTCTCTTAGTAACTCTCTTGCTCTTCTTCTTCCTCTTAATTCAGCTCTCCTCTTAGTTTGTCTCTCTTGCTCTTTACACTCTTAGCTCTCAGCCTCTTGCTCTAGCTCTCTCGCTCACTCTCTCTCCCTCTCTTACACCTTGGGCCTGCTTGGAGCTGCAGCTGGCAGCTCTAAGCAGTGCCCCTGTACCCACGCCCTCTGCAATAAACTGCATGCTCCAAAGACCTGCTTATAGAGATCTCTCGTCGCCGTCCATCTCCAGCCGGGCCCGACCGAACCCACACCCTCATCACCATCATCGCCATCAATTTCGACATTTGTGATGCTGGGGAACTACAAGGAAGCCTGGCTCCTCTGTGACACCACCACAGAAGCTCAGGGGAGCCCTGGAGACCGTGCTGATGCTATTGAACCTGATGCAACCCTGCCTCCTCTGTGACACCACAGAAGCTCTTGGAGCCCTGGAGACCGTGGTGATGCTATGGAACCTGATGCAACCCTGCCTCCTCTGTGACACCACAGAACCTCTGGGAGCCCTGGAGACCGTGCTGATGCTATGGAACCTGATGCAACCCTGCCTCCACTGTGACACCACAGAAGCTCAGGGAGCCCTGGAGACTGTGGTGATGCTATGGAACCTGATGCAACCCTGCCTCCACTGTGACACCACAGAACCTCTGGGAGCCCTGGAGACCGTGCTGATGCTATGGAACCTGATGCAACCCTGCCTCCACTGTGACACCACAGAAGCTCGGGGAGCTCTGCAGACCGTGGGGATGCTGGCGAAGCTGACGGAACCCTGGGCACCACAGTGACGCTATGGAACCTGGTGGAACCGAGGGGCCACAGTGACACTGTGGGGCCTTTTGGAAGCAACAGGACCCTGGTGGGAAGCCACGGGATGATTAATCCTGCACGAACCTGCTCCAGGTGGGCTCCTCTCTCCCGGCTTCCACAGGTGCTGCTAGGATCCCACTCCGGCACTGGCTTGGCACGGGCTCACGGCTTCCTTTGGCAATGGCTCTGCTCCAGGATGGCATGCTGCAGAGAATGCAGGTAGATTTTGTGCTCACTCCTGGCATGCAGCTGGACAATAAAGCCTGATCCAGCCCCCCCTCAGCATATGTCCGGCTCTGGCATTGGGGCGGGGCAACTTTGGGAGCAGCCCCAGCCCTGCTCCTGCTCCCGGCTGGGCACCCAGCTGCTGGGACACAGGTGTGTCCTGATGCCACAGTCTACTCCTTTGAGAAGGGGAGGACAGAGTGCATCAGGGAGTTTGGTGTGGCTTACATGCGGCAAGGAGAAGGTGCAGCCCCAAACTGGCTTTCACTTCTAGAACCTTTTGCTATTGCGGGAGCAGCTGCTGGAGCTTTTCAACCGAGCTGCAAGAGTGAAAAGTGTGATGGCATGTCTATCTGAGAAGGAAGGTTCGGTGCCGCAGCCTGTTGTGCACAATTTATATGCTGATAAGAGAAGGGGGTGCTTTTGGAACGTTTTCCTTCCTGACACTTCTGTCTCTGTGAGCTTTAGCTGCTTGGACTCAGGGATACCGAAGGTATGTGAAAGTGACTGGGATGCGAGAATCATGTTGCACAGGGAACAGGGAAGGTCAGCAAATGTTTCCTGTCCTGGCACATCTCTCAGTCTGAACTGCAGCTGCAGATGCTTCACTTCCGCCAAGGACTCTGCCACCTTGAGAGAAGGATGCGCTCTATGGAGTTGAGAAAGAAAGTGCGTCTCACTAGCTTCTTTCCTCTACTTCATAGACAGCAAAGGGGCTATGAAAGGCAGCACTGGCTTTTTGTTCTAGGACTTCTTCTTTACAAGCAGCTGCTGGATGTTTGGAAGGGGGTTTGGGATATGCAAAAATGAGAGGCTAAGATGGTAAGAGGGTAAGATGGAAGTCATCTGGCAAAAGCAGAGCTCACAAAAGGGCCAGCTGTGAAAGCTCTTGCTGCCTACAACTTCAACTGCACCCCTCAAAGCAGCAGCACACATGCTGCTCTCGGCACTTTCCTTCTCAGCTCTACGCACCATCCTAAGCCTTGCCTCTCCCACACTCAGGATCCAAAGACAACGGCACCAGGGACTGCTCACACACTAAAGGCACCAGGACAAAAGGCTCACCAGCTTGGCCTTTGCATTCCCGCTGACAGCTCCACAGCTTGAACCCAGAGAACTGCCTGCTGCCAACAGCCTTTCCAATCACTCTGAGCACCTCATGACAAGGAGTGTGGGGAATGAATCTCCAGCAGCCTCCTGCCCCAGGCTGTCCCCCGGGAGCAGCCCTGCTCCAGGCCGTGACTGCCACCTGCACAGCCAAAGGACCCAGAGCCGGTGTTACACACCACGGCTGTGCCTGGCACAGAGACACCAGTGGCCACACAAGTGGCCATGGCACTGTCCACACACAGTCCCTGCTGCTGCTCCCCCAGCCGCTGGCACCAACTCCCAGCCACCCACTCCTAAAGCCACGGGGCCCACTGGGACACTGCGGGGGCTCGTGGAAGCCAGCGGCCATTGTGACACAGCGGGGCTGCACAGAGCCCACGGTGCTTTGTGACCCGTGGCTCCCAGGAGAGCCTTTGTTGTTGGGGAAGATGAAACAGGAAAGCCTTATAAATATGATTGCCTAACAAAAGATTCTGGGAATATGAAAACTGTGAGCGACATCGAAATGAAGGCCATCTTTGAGATATAGAGTCTTAGTTACTGAACAACTGGAAAACAATGGTATAGCCGGCTGAAGGTAATCCCCTCTTGATTGAACAATACCCTCTGCTTGCAGACAGGTCCAAGGGTCAGAGCAGACCCTACTAGCTCAGCAGAAGGGGTCCAAAGAGTAGTTTTTAGAAGTTAAAATGTAACACTCTATGGTAATGTAAGAACTCTTATAGGCTGTATGTAAATGCTATAGGATTTGTACCTTGTATTAGATTGGCTACTGAGAATTAGAATATTCACTACAGAAGATGATTTATTGTATTGTAACAAGCTCCTCGCTCTCTTAACTCCTCTCCTCTTAGTAATGCTCTTCTCCTCTTAGTAACGCTCTTAGTAACTCTCTTAGTAGCTCTCTTAGTAATGCTCTTCTCCTCTTAGTAGCTCTCTTAGTAACTCTCTTGCTCTTCTTCTTCCTCTTAATTCAGCTCTCCTCTTAGTTTGTCTCTCTTGCTCTTTACACTCTTAGCTCTCAGCCTCTTGCTCTAGCTCTCTCGCTCACTCTCTCTCCCTCTCTTACACCTTGGGCCTGCTTGGAGCTGCAGCTGGCAGCTCTAAGCAGTGCCCCTGTACCCACGCCCTCTGCAATAAACTGCATGCTCCAAAGACCTGCTTATAGAGATCTCTCGTCGCCGTCCATCTCCAGCCGGGCCCGACCGAACCCACACCCTCATCACCATCATCGCCATCAATTTCGACAAACTGGCGCCCAAACGTGAGTGAAGGCCTGATTCAGCTTCTTCCACCTGTGAGAGACTTCGCCATGGACGGTAACTAAAAGACCAGTTATAGCCACCTGGAACGTGTCGTGAGCACGGCATACCGTTGCTGCGCAGCGTAAAAGCCGGAGCTCTATAACTCTGCTGAGGCAGCCCTCGAGCACGGGGAGCCGTTACTTCGTAGCAATTACCTGGAGCTCTCGGAGGGAGGAAATTGCCTGGCAGTCCTCGAGCACAGACGGCCACTGCTGCGCAGCGGTTACCTGGAGCTCTTTGAGGAAGTTTGCCGTGGTACCCCTCGAGCACGGACACGCTGCTAAGCAGTGCAGACCGGAGCTCTTAGGAGGGATCCAGCCGCGCGCCCGAGCACAGGCGGGTATTGCTCAGCACCGCCCGCGCTGGAGCTCTGAGTGGAGACACCTGCGAGGTCCCGAGCACGGAAAGCCGTTGCCAAGCGACGCCTGAAACCGGAGCTCTGAGGAGGGACCCGACAGCAGCGTCCTGAGCGCCGTGTGGAGAGCCTGGCCAGCCCCCCACGACGGACTTCTGATTAAGGACCCTGCCCCCTGCGACATCTAGGTGAGTATCATACTGGTCAATAATGGGACAAACTCACTCTGCCCATGACAGACATCTCTATAAACAACTTAAGTACTTACTAAGCTCCGGTCCAAGTCAATTACCTAAACAGGAGCTAAAAAACCTCTTAGAATGGACTCTGATTAATTTCCCAAATGCTGACCGTTCAGCCGTCTTTACAAGAGACTTCTGGGACACAGTTCGGGTTAAACTCTTTAATAATATCTCCCGCCGGGATTGGGCTGCCGCGGAGCTGGTCCCGGCTTGCAGAGCGCTCGTGGAGCTGTTTGCTGCGAAGGCGCCGCCCGCAGCAGCCACCTCGCCGGGTCCCGCTCCTGCTGCGAGCCCGCCCCTTGCCGCCGCGAGCCTGCAACCGGGCACGGCCCCCGCCCCGCCGCCGGACCTCACGGCTCCGGTACCCGCGGTCCAGCTGTCTCGTGCCGCCCCGCCCCACCCCCCCGCGGTCCCTGCACCGGTCACCCCTGCCCCACCGGACTCCACCGCCCCCCCCACCGCCCCCGTCATCTCCACCCCCACGGTCCCGTTAGTCCCTGCTGTCCCGCCTCTCGCGGCTCCGGTAGCCGCGGTCCGACTGACTCGTGCCGCCCCGCCCCCCGCCCCCGCTGTCCTGGCAGCCGTCACCCCTGTCCCACCGGACCCTACGACCCCCTCCACCGCTCCCCCCATCCCCGCCCCCCCCATCCCGTTCCTCCCTGCTGCCCCGGCTCCCGCGGTCCCCGCCCTCGGCTCCAGCGTCTTCGCGGCCCCGTCCCTCGCTCCTCCCACCCCGTCCGCCAGCGCCTTCGCGGCCCCGCCCCCCGCCGATAGCCCCGCGGGGCCAGCGGCTGCTCCCCTAGCCGCGCCTGTTATGGCTGTAGCCACCATCATAGCCGGCCCCCCGCAAAGCCAGGCGGCGACCCTTCTTCCAGCCCCCCAGGTCCCCCTCGCCGCCACCGACACGGCGCCGGTGGTGGTCAACGTCCCGTCCGCGTCCGTGGGACACGGAGCGCCCCAGCCCCGCCAGCCACCTGGTGCCGGCGCTGCAGCGCCTACACAGATGGCTGCTGCCTCTCCCGTGCCTGCCGCTGCTCCAGCCCCGTCTCCTGGCACCGCCGCGCCGGCAGCCACACCAGCCCAGCCTGCAAACTCCCAGCGGCAGCACGCCGCGGTCCAGCCGCCGACTGGCCCACCGTTCGCCATGGCCCCACCGCAACATACTCCCGCCGCCTCCACGCCGGCCCTCCCGCCTCCCGCAGCCCCGGGATCGTCTCCTGCCGACGGGACAGCCCTGCCACCTCCCGCTCTCCCCGACACACAGACAGCGGCCATCACAGTCCGCCACGTTGACCTGATGGCGCAACCCACGCACGCTCACACTTCTCCAACCACAGCACTGCTCACGGAACTAGCTCCGCCACCGCCCCCCACGGCTTTCACCTCGCCTTCAATAGAGCCACCCGCACCCCCTCGCCCGCTGCCGCGGAGCCGGTTGCTCGCGGCCCCCCCGCCTCCTCGCCCGCCACCGCGGAGATCGGCAGTGCCATCGCCGCCCCCGCCGGGGCCCTCCGGCACCGCACAGCTGTATCCCTCGGCTACCGCCGCCCAGCAACATCCCTCCGCGCAGCTCAGCCTCGCCTCACAAGCCGCAAACAGGGGGGGAACGGAGGGCAGTGGTGCAGCTCCAGTGGCAGGGAAGACGGAGAGCCGCTCTGCCCGAGCTGATGCTTTAAATCTAACACCAGGAAACCCTGAAAAGCAGCCAGATTTGTTTGCAATGAGCCCCAGAGTCCCGCCAGCGAGCGGCTGGGATCTTGCAACCCATAAGGAGAAAACGAGTTCTGAGAGTTTGTTAGCGCTACTTTCTGAATCAAAAAATCCTCCAAAGTGCTCAGATTATTCTCAATTAACAGATTGGCATGAAATAAGACTCCAAAGCTGTAAAGATGAAAGTCTATTAGCTAAGCCTGTGATAGCTAGCCAACAGCCTGACAGTCCCAAAACGTGGGTTCCCATCCCCACTCACGAAATTAAAGAACTAAGAAGGGCTGTAAGAGATAGTGGTATTTGCTCACCGTATCTTAAACAACTGCTAAAAAGTACCCTAAAAAGAACACATCAAACCCTAAAACGCATTTTAGATCAACAGAGAGGGGGAGAAGTCCAGGATACACCTCAAAGGAGGTTGAACAAGGCTTTGTATGTTTACAATTTTTTGAATAGCTCTGCAGAAGAGCCTGATCCCCCCATTTATAGACATTTTTTGAACAACAAAAAAGCAAAACTGAAAGAGCGCCCCCCAGTTTTGATTAAAAATCTAGACTCAGGAAAAATAGAAGGACCATACAATCTTATAATGTGGGGGAAGGGGTTTGCATGTGTTTCCACAGGTGAAGGAATCAAGTGGGTTCCAGCAAAAAACGTGAAGCCATACCTCGCATCAAAGCCTGCTGATGCCACCACACCAGCCAGTGACTCTGCAAGTGGAAGCCAGGAAGCAAGCACCCAGACCTGAACTGCGCAGAATCACCAGAAGAAAGTGATCTGCCAAAAACAGCTCAAGAAAAGAATGGAGTTTTCTCATTTGCGCGCGTGCATGTTGCTTTTATTCTTTTGTTTTAGTTTTTGTAGTGAAGCTTTACCTGTGAATCAACCAAAGACAAATGTCTGGGTTGCTTTAGCCAAATCCGCAGGCTCCGATACCATCTGTCTATCTGACACAAGCCCTGACAAACCTTTTTCAACCTGTTTAGTTGGAGTACCTCTTCCAGAAGGTTTTGATAATATTACTCTTGATAAGTATTGGCCATATGACGATCATCATGTATCTCCAACTCCCAGCCATAGACACCAAACTTATATTGATAATTCTAAAATTGATAAATCTGACCTTCAAGAGCTAGAAATCCTAGGTTCGTTAACTATGGATACCTGCTATTTCTTTCACTTTCAAGGAGAAAACGGTCCCCATTTAAATGTTACCCCATATCACCCAGCTTATAGCAATGTAACTTCTTGGTGTAGTCAAGTTAAGCTTCTTATATATGACGAACCTCATGCAGATCGTTTTAGCAAACTTCCTATTCGATTCCCCAGAGGAATTTGGCTCATCTGTGGAGACAGGGCCTGGCAAGGTATACCTTCAAAAATAGATGGTGGCCCTTGTGCTCTGGGACAACTTACAATTATTGCTCCCAGTGTCAAAGAGGTAATCAAAAAGAAAAGCAGAAAGATCAGATCTTCCTGGGGACATCAGTACGATAGTGACTGTGATAGTGACTTCCACCCTTGGAACTCTGGAAAATCAATTGTTGCAAGCATTTTTCTACCTCAGTTAAGCTCCTCAATTGCTTTAAAACAGTTAAACAAGTTGGGATGTTGGCTCAGCAAGGAGGTAAATGCCACCTCTACTATGATCAGTGATCTGTTAACCGATGAAGAGGCAGTCAGACATGCCACTTTACAAAATAGAGCTGCCGTTGATTATCTTTTATTAGCACATGGGCACGGCTGTGAAGATTTTGAAGGATTATGCTGTATGAACTTATCCGATCATTCTGTTTCCATTCACAAACAGCTACAAAACCTAAAGGATCTAGCTAACCAAATTAGAACAGATGACCCGTCTTGGCTGGACAGTTTGTTTGATGATTGGAGCTTTGCACCTTGGCTAAGGGAACTCTGTAAAATAGGCTTGATTATTCTAGTAGTAATAATTATAGTTTTAGTAGCAGTACCTTGTATGCTTCAGTGTGTGCAAAAAATAACGAGTAGGACTGTATCTAATATCTTAGTTGTTCATCAGAACGGGGGAGATGTTGGGGAAGATGAAACAGGAAAGCCTTATAAATATGATTGCCTAACAAAAGATTCTGGGAATATGAAAACTGTGAGCGACATCGAAATGAAGGCCATCTTTGAGATATAGAGT
The DNA here is from genome assembly GCF_041296385.1 of Aphelocoma coerulescens. Classification (NCBI taxonomy): domain Eukaryota; kingdom Metazoa; phylum Chordata; class Aves; order Passeriformes; family Corvidae; genus Aphelocoma; species Aphelocoma coerulescens. Next base: position 68,294 of record NW_027183591.1, read on the forward strand.
CTTAGTTACTGAACAACTGGAAAACAATGGTATAGCCGGCTGAAGGTAATCCCCTCTTGATTGAACAATACCCTCTGCTTGCAGACAGGTCCAAGGGTCAGAGCAGACCCTACTAGCTCAGCAGAAGGGGTCCAAAGAGTAGTTTTTAGAAGTTAAAATGTAACACTCTATGGTAATGTAAGAACTCTTATAGGCTGTATGTAAATGCTATAGGATTTGTACCTTGTATTAGATTGGCTACTGAGAATTAGAATATTCACTACAGAAGATGATTTATTGTATTGTAACAAGCTCCTCGCTCTCTTAACTCCTCTCCTCTTAGTAATGCTCTTCTCCTCTTAGTAACGCTCTTAGTAACTCTCTTAGTAGCTCTCTTAGTAATGCTCTTCTCCTCTTAGTAGCTCTCTTAGTAACTCTCTTGCTCTTCTTCTTCCTCTTAATTCAGCTCTCCTCTTAGTTTGTCTCTCTTGCTCTTTACACTCTTAGCTCTCAGCCTCTTGCTCTAGCTCTCTCGCTCACTCTCTCTCCCTCTCTTACACCTTGGGCCTGCTTGGAGCTGCAGCTGGCAGCTCTAAGCAGTGCCCCTGTACCCACGCCCTCTGCAATAAACTGCATGCTCCAAAGACCTGCTTATAGAGATCTCTCGTCGCCGTCCATCTCCAGCCGGGCCCGACCGAACCCACACCCTCATCACCATCATCGCCATCAATTTCGACATTTGTGATGCTGGGGAACTACAAGGAAGCCTGGCTCCTCTGTGACACCACCACAGAAGCTCAGGGGAGCCCTGGAGACCGTGCTGATGCTATTGAACCTGATGCAACCCTGCCTCCTCTGTGACACCACAGAAGCTCTTGGAGCCCTGGAGACCGTGCTGATGCTATGGAACCTGATGCAACCCTGCCTCCTCTGTGACACCACAGAACCTCTGGGAGCCCTGGAGACCGTGCTGATGCTATGGAACCTGATGCAACCCTGCCTCCACTGTGACACCACAGAAGCTCAGGGAGCCCTGGAGACTGTGGTGATGCTATGGAACCTGATGCAACCCTGCCTCCACTGTGACACCACAGAACCTCTGGGAGCCCTGGAGACCGTGCTGATGCTATGGAACCTGATGCAACCCTGCCTCCACTGTGACACCACAGAAGCTCGGGGAGCTCTGCAGACCGTGGGGATGCTGGCGAAGCTGACGGAACCCTGGGCACCACAGTGACGCTATGGAACCTGGTGGAACCGAGGGGCCACAGTGACACTGTGGGGCCTTTTGGAAGCAACAGGACCCTGGTGGGAAGCCACGGGATGATTAATCCTGCACGAACCTGCTCCAGGTGGGCTCCTCTCTCCCGGCTTCCACAGGTGCTGCTAGGATCCCACTCCGGCACTGGCTTGGCACGGGCTCACGGCTTCCTTTGGCAATGGCTCTGCTCCAGGATGGCATGCTGCAGAGAATGCAGGTAGATTTTGTGCTCACTCCTGGCATGCAGCTGGACAATAAAGCCTGATCCAGCCCCCCCTCAGCATATGTCCGGCTCTGGCATTGGGGCGGGGCAACTTTGGGAGCAGCCCCAGCCCTGCTCCTGCTCCCGGCTGGGCACCCAGCTGCTGGGACACAGGTGTGTCCTGATGCCACAGTCTACTCCTTTGAGAAGGGGAGGACAGAGTGCATCAGGGAGTTTGGTGTGGCTTACATGCGGCAAGGAGAAGGTGCAGCCCCAAACTGGCTTTCACTTCTAGAACCTTTTGCTATTGCGGGAGCAGCTGCTGGAGCTTTTCAACCGAGCTGCAAGAGTGAAAAGTGTGATGGCATGTCTATCTGAGAAGGAAGGTTCGGTGCCGCAGCCTGTTGTGCACAATTTATATGCTGATAAGAGAAGGGGGTGCTTTTGGAACGTTTTCCTTCCTGACACTTCTGTCTCTGTGAGCTTTAGCTGCTTGGACTCAGGGATACCGAAGGTATGTGAAAGTGACTGGGATGCGAGAATCATGTTGCACAGGGAACAGGGAAGGTCAGCAAATGTTTCCTGTCCTGGCACATCTCTCAGTCTGAACTGCAGCTGCAGATGCTTCACTTCCGCCAAGGACTCTGCCACCTTGAGAGAAGGATGCGCTCTATGGAGTTGAGAAAGAAAGTGCGTCTCACTAGCTTCTTTCCTCTACTTCATAGACAGCAAAGGGGCTATGAAAGGCAGCACTGGCTTTTTGTTCTAGGACTTCTTCTTTACAAGCAGCTGCTGGATGTTTGGAAGGGGGTTTGGGATATGCAAAAATGAGAGGCTAAGATGGTAAGAGGGTAAGATGGAAGTCATCTGGCAAAAGCAGAGCTCACAAAAGGGCCAGCTGTGAAAGCTCTTGCTGCCTACAACTTCAACTGCACCCCTCAAAGCAGCAGCACACATGCTGCTCTCGGCACTTTCCTTCTCAGCTCTACGCACCATCCTAAGCCTTGCCTCTCCCACACTCAGGATCCAAAGACAACGGCACCAGGGACTGCTCACACACTAAAGGCACCAGGACAAAAGGCTCACCAGCTTGGCCTTTGCATTCCCGCTGACAGCTCCACAGCTTGAACCCAGAGAACTGCCTGCTGCCAACAGCCTTTCCAATCACTCTGAGCACCTCATGACAAGGAGTGTGGGGAATGAATCTCCAGCAGCCTCCTGCCCCAGGCTGTCCCCCGGGAGCAGCCCTGCTCCAGGCCGTGACTGCCACCTGCACAGCCAAAGGACCCAGAGCCGGTGTTACACACCACGGCTGTGCCTGGCACAGAGACACCAGTGGCCACACAAGTGGCCATGGCACTGTCCACACACAGTCCCTGCTGCTGCTCCCCCAGCCGCTGGCACCAACTCCCAGCCACCCACTCCTAAAGCCACGGGGCCCACTGGGACACTGCGGGGGCTCGTGGAAGCCAGCGGCCATTGTGACACAGCGGGGCTGCACAGAGCCCACGGTGCTTTGTGACCCGTGGCTCCCAGGAGAGCCTTTGTTGTTGGGGAAGATGAAACAGGAAAGCCTTATAAATATGATTGCCTAACAAAAGATTCTGGGAATATGAAAACTGTGAGCGACATCGAAATGAAGGCCATCTTTGAGATATAGAGTCTTAGTTACTGAACAACTGGAAAACAATGGTATAGCCGGCTGAAGGTAATCCCCTCTTGATTGAACAATACCCTCTGCTTGCAGACAGGTCCAAGGGTCAGAGCAGACCCTACTAGCTCAGCAGAAGGGGTCCAAAGAGTAGTTTTTAGAAGTTAAAATGTAACACTCTATGGTAATGTAAGAACTCTTATAGGCTGTATGTAAATGCTATAGGATTTGTACCTTGTATTAGATTGGCTACTGAGAATTAGAATATTCACTACAGAAGATGATTTATTGTATTGTAACAAGCTCCTCGCTCTCTTAACTCCTCTCCTCTTAGTAATGCTCTTCTCCTCTTAGTAACGCTCTTAGTAACTCTCTTAGTAGCTCTCTTAGTAATGCTCTTCTCCTCTTAGTAGCTCTCTTAGTAACTCTCTTGCTCTTCTTCTTCCTCTTAATTCAGCTCTCCTCTTAGTTTGTCTCTCTTGCTCTTTACACTCTTAGCTCTCAGCCTCTTGCTCTAGCTCTCTCGCTCACTCTCTCTCCCTCTCTTACACCTTGGGCCTGCTTGGAGCTGCAGCTGGCAGCTCTAAGCAGTGCCCCTGTACCCACGCCCTCTGCAATAAACTGCATGCTCCAAAGACCTGCTTATAGAGATCTCTCGTCGCCGTCCATCTCCAGCCGGGCCCGACCGAACCCACACCCTCATCACCATCATCGCCATCAATTTCGACAAACTGGCGCCCAAACGTGAGTGAAGGCCTGATTCAGCTTCTTCCACCTGTGAGAGACTTCGCCATGGACGGTAACTAAAAGACCAGTTATAGCCACCTGGAACGTGTCGTGAGCACGGCATACCGTTGCTGCGCAGCGTAAAAGCCGGAGCTCTATAACTCTGCTGAGGCAGCCCTCGAGCACGGGGAGCCGTTACTTCGTAGCAATTACCTGGAGCTCTCGGAGGGAGGAAATTGCCTGGCAGTCCTCGAGCACAGACGGCCACTGCTGCGCAGCGGTTACCTGGAGCTCTTTGAGGAAGTTTGCCGTGGTACCCCTCGAGCACGGACACGCTGCTAAGCAGTGCAGACCGGAGCTCTTAGGAGGGATCCAGCCGCGCGCCCGAGCACAGGCGGGTATTGCTCAGCACCGCCCGCGCTGGAGCTCTGAGTGGAGACACCTGCGAGGTCCCGAGCACGGAAAGCCGTTGCCAAGCGACGCCTGAAACCGGAGCTCTGAGGAGGGACCCGACAGCAGCGTCCTGAGCGCCGTGTGGAGAGCCTGGCCAGCCCCCCACGACGGACTTCTGATTAAGGACCCTGCCCCCTGCGACATCTAGGTGAGTATCATACTGGTCAATAATGGGACAAACTCACTCTGCCCATGACAGACATCTCTATAAACAACTTAAGTACTTACTAAGCTCCGGTCCAAGTCAATTACCTAAACAGGAGCTAAAAAACCTCTTAGAATGGACTCTGATTAATTTCCCAAATGCTGACCGTTCAGCCGTCTTTACAAGAGACTTCTGGGACACAGTTCGGGTTAAACTCTTTAATAATATCTCCCGCCGGGATTGGGCTGCCGCGGAGCTGGTCCCGGCTTGCAGAGCGCTCGTGGAGCTGTTTGCTGCGAAGGCGCCGCCCGCAGCAGCCACCTCGCCGGGTCCCGCTCCTGCTGCGAGCCCGCCCCTTGCCGCCGCGAGCCTGCAACCGGGCACGGCCCCCGCCCCGCCGCCGGACCTCACGGCTCCGGTACCCGCGGTCCAGCTGTCTCGTGCCGCCCCGCCCCACCCCCCCGCGGTCCCTGCACCGGTCACCCCTGCCCCACCGGACTCCACCGCCCCCCCCACCGCCCCCGTCATCTCCACCCCCACGGTCCCGTTAGTCCCTGCTGTCCCGCCTCTCGCGGCTCCGGTAGCCGCGGTCCGACTGACTCGTGCCGCCCCGCCCCCCGCCCCCGCTGTCCTGGCAGCCGTCACCCCTGTCCCACCGGACCCTACGACCCCCTCCACCGCTCCCCCCATCCCCGCCCCCCCCATCCCGTTCCTCCCTGCTGCCCCGGCTCCCGCGGTCCCCGCCCTCGGCTCCAGCGTCTTCGCGGCCCCGTCCCTCGCTCCTCCCACCCCGTCCGCCAGCGCCTTCGCGGCCCCGCCCCCCGCCGATAGCCCCGCGGGGCCAGCGGCTGCTCCCCAGCCACCTACGGGTCCTACCGCTCCCCTAGCCGCGCCTGTTATGGCTGTAGCCACCATCATAGCCGGCCCCCCGCAAAGCCAGGCGGCGACCCTTCTTCCAGCCCCCCAGGTCCCCCTCGCCGCCACCGACACGGCGCCGGTGGTGGTCAACGTCCCGTCCGCGTCCGTGGGACACGGAGCGCCCCAGCCCCGCCAGCCACCTGGTGCCGGCGCTGCAGCGCCTACACAGATGGCTGCTGCCTCTCCCGTGCCTGCCGCTGCTCCAGCCCCGTCTCCTGGCACCGCCGCGCCGGCAGCCACACCAGCCCAGCCTGCAAACTCCCAGCGGCAGCACGCCGCGGTCCAGCCGCCGACTGGCCCACCGTTCGCCATGGCCCCACCGCAACATACTCCCGCCGCCTCCACGCCGGCCCTCCCGCCTCCCGCAGCCCCGGGATCGTCTCCTGCCGACGGGACAGCCCTGCCACCTCCCGCTCTCCCCGACACACAGACAGCGGCCATCACAGTCCGCCACGTTGACCTGATGGCGCAACCCACGCACGCTCACACTTCTCCAACCACAGCACTGCTCACGGAACTAGCTCCGCCACCGCCCCCCACGGCTTTCACCTCGCCTTCAATAGAGCCACCCGCACCCCCTCGCCCGCTGCCGCGGAGCCGGTTGCTCGCGGCCCCCCCGCCTCCTCGCCCGCCACCGCGGAGATCGGCAGTGCCATCGCCGCCCCCGCCGGGGCCCTCCGGCACCGCACAGCTGTATCCCTCGGCTACCGCCGCCCAGCAACATCCCTCCGCGCAGCTCAGCCTCGCCTCACAAGCCGCAAACAGGGGGGGAACGGAGGGCAGTGGTGCAGCTCCAGTGGCAGGGAAGACGGAGAGCCGCTCTGCCCGAGCTGATGCTTTAAATCTAACACCAGGAAACCCTGAAAAGCAGCCAGATTTGTTTGCAATGAGCCCCAGAGTCCCGCCAGCGAGCGGCTGGGATCTTGCAACCCATAAGGAGAAAACGAGTTCTGAGAGTTTGTTAGCGCTACTTTCTGAATCAAAAAATCCTCCAAAGTGCTCAGATTATTCTCAATTAACAGATTGGCATGAAATAAGACTCCAAAGCTGTAAAGATGAAAGTCTATTAGCTAAGCCTGTGATAGCTAGCCAACAGCCTGACAGTCCCAAAACGTGGGTTCCCATCCCCACTCACGAAATTAAAGAACTAAGAAGGGCTGTAAGAGATAGTGGTATTTGCTCACCGTATCTTAAACAACTGCTAAAAAGTACCCTAAAAAGAACACATCAAACCCTAAAACGCATTTTAGATCAACAGAGAGGGGGAGAAGTCCAGGATACACCTCAAAGGAGGTTGAACAAGGCTTTGTATGTTTACAATTTTTTGAATAGCTCTGCAGAAGAGCCTGATCCCCCCATTTATAGACATTTTTTGAACAACAAAAAAGCAAAACTGAAAGAGCGCCCCCCAGTTTTGATTAAAAATCTAGACTCAGGAAAAATAGAAGGACCATACAATCTTATAATGTGGGGGAAGGGGTTTGCATGTGTTTCCACAGGTGAAGGAATCAAGTGGGTTCCAGCAAAAAACGTGAAGCCATACCTCGCATCAAAGCCTGCTGATGCCACCACACCAGCCAGTGACTCTGCAAGTGGAAGCCAGGAAGCAAGCACCCAGACCTGAACTGCGCAGAATCACCAGAAGAAAGTGATCTGCCAAAAACAGCTCAAGAAAAGAATGGAGTTTTCTCATTTGCGCGCGTGCATGTTGCTTTTATTCTTTTGTTTTAGTTTTTGTAGTGAAGCTTTACCTGTGAATCAACCAAAGACAAATGTCTGGGTTGCTTTAGCCAAATCCGCAGGCTCCGATACCATCTGTCTATCTGACACAAGCCCTGACAAACCTTTTTCAACCTGTTTAGTTGGAGTACCTCTTCCAGAAGGTTTTGATAATATTACTCTTGATAAGTATTGGCCATATGACGATCATCATGTATCTCCAACTCCCAGCCATAGACACCAAACTTATATTGATAATTCTAAAATTGATAAATCTGACCTTCAAGAGCTAGAAATCCTAGGTTCGTTAACTATGGATACCTGCTATTTCTTTCACTTTCAAGGAGAAAACGGTCCCCATTTAAATGTTACCCCATATCACCCAGCTTATAGCAATGTAACTTCTTGGTGTAGTCAAGTTAAGCTTCTTATATATGACGAACCTCATGCAGATCGTTTTAGCAAACTTCCTATTCGATTCCCCAGAGGAATTTGGCTCATCTGTGGAGACAGGGCCTGGCAAGGTATACCTTCAAAAATAGATGGTGGCCCTTGTGCTCTGGGACAACTTACAATTATTGCTCCCAGTGTCAAAGAGGTAATCAAAAAGAAAAGCAGAAAGATCAGATCTTCCTGGGGACATCAGTACGATAGTGACTGTGATAGTGACTTCCACCCTTGGAACTCTGGAAAATCAATTGTTGCAAGCATTTTTCTACCTCAGTTAAGCTCCTCAATTGCTTTAAAACAGTTAAACAAGTTGGGATGTTGGCTCAGCAAGGAGGTAAATGCCACCTCTACTATGATCAGTGATCTGTTAACCGATGAAGAGGCAGTCAGACATGCCACTTTACAAAATAGAGCTGCCGTTGATTATCTTTTATTAGCACATGGGCACGGCTGTGAAGATTTTGAAGGATTATGCTGTATGAACTTATCCGATCATTCTGTTTCCATTCACAAACAGCTACAAAACCTAAAGGATCTAGCTAACCAAATTAGAACAGATGACCCGTCTTGGCTGGACAGTTTGTTTGATGATTGGAGCTTTGCACCTTGGCTAAGGGAACTCTGTAAAATAGGCTTGATTATTCTAGTAGTAATAATTATAGTTTTAGTAGCAGTACCTTGTATGCTTCAGTGTGTGCAAAAAATAACGAGTAGGACTGTATCTAATATCTTAGTTGTTCATCAGAACGGGGGAGATGTTGGGGAAGATGAAACAGGAAAGCCTTATAAATATGATTGCCTAACAAAAGATTCTGGGAATATGAAAACTGTGAGCGACATCGAAATGAAGGCCATCTTTGAGATATAGAGTCTTAGTTACTGAACAACTGGAAAACAATGGTATAGCCGGCTGAAGGTAATCCCCTCTTGATTGAACAATACCCTCTGCTTGCAGACAGGTCCAAGGGTCAGAGCAGACCCTACTAGCTCAGCAGAAGGGGTCCAAAGAGTAGTTTTTAGAAGTTAAAATGTAACACTCTATGGTAATGTAAGAACTCTTATAGGCTGTATGTAAATGCTATAGGATTTGTACCTTGTATTAGATTGGCTACTGAGAATTAGAATATTCACTACAGAAGATGATTTATTGTATTGTAACAAGCTCCTCGCTCTCTTAACTCCTCTCCTCTTAGTAATGCTCTTCTCCTCTTAGTAACGCTCTTAGTAACTCTCTTAGTAGCTCTCTTAGTAATGCTCTTCTCCTCTTAGTAGCTCTCTTAGTAACTCTCTTGCTCTTCTTCTTCCTCTTAATTCAGCTCTCCTCTTAGTTTGTCTCTCTTGCTCTTTACACTCTTAGCTCTCAGCCTCTTGCTCTAGCTCTCTCGCTCACTCTCTCTCCCTCTCTTACACCTTGGGCCTGCTTGGAGCTGCAGCTGGCAGCTCTAAGCAGTGCCCCTGTACCCACGCCCTCTGCAATAAACTGCATGCTCCAAAGACCTGCTTATAGAGATCTCTCGTCGCCGTCCATCTCCAGCCGGGCCCGACCGAACCCACACCCTCATCACCATCATCGCCATCAATTTCGACATTTGTGATGCTGGGGAACTACAAGGAAGCCTGGCTCCTCTGTGACACCACCACAGAAGCTCAGGGGAGCCCTGGAGACCGTGCTGATGCTATTGAACCTGATGCAACCCTGCCTCCTCTGTGACACCACAGAAGCTCTTGGAGCCCTGGAGACCGTGCTGATGCTATGGAACCTGATGCAACCCTGCCTCCTCTGTGACACCACAGAACCTCTGGGAGCCCTGGAGACCGTGCTGATGCTATGGAACCTGATGCAACCCTGCCTCCACTGTGACACCACAGAAGCTCAGGGAGCCCTGGAGACTGTGGTGATGCTATGGAACCTGATGCAACCCTGCCTCCACTGTGACACCACAGAACCTCTGGGAGCCCTGGAGACCGTGCTGATGCTATGGAACCTGATGCAACCCTGCCTCCACTGTGACACCACAGAAGCTCGGGGAGCTCTGCAGACCGTGGGGATGCTGGCGAAGCTGACGGAACCCTGGGCACCACAGTGACGCTATGGAACCTGGTGGAACCGAGGGGCCACAGTGACACTGTGGGGCCTTTTGGAAGCAACAGGACCCTGGTGGGAAGCCACGGGATGATTAATCCTGCACGAACCTGCTCCAGGTGGGCTCCTCTCTCCCGGCTTCCACAGGTGCTGCTAGGATCCCACTCCGGCACTGGCTTGGCACGGGCTCACGGCTTCCTTTGGCAATGGCTCTGCTCCAGGATGGCATGCTGCAGAGAATGCAGGTAGATTTTGTGCTCACTCCTGGCATGCAGCTGGACAATAAAGCCTGATCCAGCCCCCCCTCAGCATATGTCCGGCTCTGGCATTGGGGCGGGGCAACTTTGGGAGCAGCCCCAGCCCTGCTCCTGCTCCCGGCTGGGCACCCAGCTGCTGGGACACAGGTGTGTCCTGATGCCACAGTCTACTCCTTTGAGAAGGGGAGGACAGAGTGCATCAGGGAGTTTGGTGTGGCTTACATGCGGCAAGGAGAAGGTGCAGCCCCAAACTGGCTTTCACTTCTAGAACCTTTTGCTATTGCGGGAGCAGCTGCTGGAGCTTTTCAACCGAGCTGCAAGAGTGAAAAGTGTGATGGCATGTCTATCTGAGAAGGAAGGTTCGGTGCCGCAGCCTGTTGTGCACAATTTATATGCTGATAAGAGAAGGGGGTGCTTTTGGAACGTTTTCCTTCCTGACACTTCTGTCTCTGTGAGCTTTAGCTGCTTGGACTCAGGGATACCGAAGGTATGTGAAAGTGACTGGGATGCGAGAATCATGTTGCACAGGGAACAGGGAAGGTCAGCAAATGTTTCCTGTCCTGGCACATCTCTCAGTCTGAACTGCAGCTGCAGATGCTTCACTTCCGCCAAGGACTCTGCCACCTTGAGAGAAGGATGCGCTCTATGGAGTTGAGAAAGAAAGTGCGTCTCACTAGCTTCTTTCCTCTACTTCATAGACAGCAAAGGGGCTATGAAAGGCAGCACTGGCTTTTTGTTCTAGGACTTCTTCTTTACAAGCAGCTGCTGGATGTTTGGAAGGGGGTTTGGGATATGCAAAAATGAGAGGCTAAGATGGTAAGAGGGTAAGATGGAAGTCATCTGGCAAAAGCAGAGCTCACAAAAGGGCCAGCTGTGAAAGCTCTTGCTGCCTACAACTTCAACTGCACCCCTCAAAGCAGCAGCACACACGCTGCTCTCGGCACTTTCCTTCTCAGCTCTACGCACCATCCTAAGCCTTGCCTCTCCCACACTCAGGATCCAAAGACAACGGCACCAGGGACTGCTCACACACTAAAGGCACCAGGACAAAAGGCTCACCAGCTTGGCCTTTGCATTCCCGCTGACAGCTCCACAGCTTGAACCCAGAGAACTGCCTGCTGCCAACAGCCTTTCCAATCACTCTGAGCACCTCATGACAAGGAGTGTGGGGAATGAATCTCCAGCAGCCTCCTGCCCCAGGCTGTCCCCCGGGAGCAGCCCTGCTCCAGGCCGTGACTGCCACCTGCACAGCCAAAGGACCCAGAGCCGGTGTTACACACCACGGCTGTGCCTGGCACAGAGACACCAGTGGCCACACAAGTGGCCATGGCACTGTCCACACACAGTCCCTGCTGCTGCTCCCCCAGCCGCTGGCACCAACTCCCAGCCACCCACTCCTAAAGCCACGGGGCCCACTGGGACACTGCGGGGGCTCGTGGAAGCCAGCGGCCATTGTGACACAGCGGGGCTGCACAGAGCCCACGGTGCTTTGTGACCCGTGGCTCCCAGGAGAGCCTTTGTTGTTGGGGAAGATGAAACAGGAAAGCCTTATAAATATGATTGCCTAACAAAAGATTCTGGGAATATGAAAACTGTGAGCGACATCGAAATGAAGGCCATCTTTGAGATATAGAGTCTTAGTTACTGAACAACTGGAAAACAATGGTATAGCCGGCTGAAGGTAATCCCCTCTTGATTGAACAATACCCTCTGCTTGCAGACAGGTCCAAGGGTCAGAGCAGACCCTACTAGCTCAGCAGAAGGGGTCCAAAGAGTAGTTTTTAGAAGTTAAAATGTAACACTCTATGGTAATGTAAGAACTCTTATAGGCTGTATGTAAATGCTATAGGATTTGTACCTTGTATTAGATTGGCTACTGAGAATTAGAATATTCACTACAGAAGATGATTTATTGTATTGTAACAAGCTCCTCGCTCTCTTAACTCCTCTCCTCTTAGTAATGCTCTTCTCCTCTTAGTAACGCTCTTAGTAACTCTCTTAGTAGCTCTCTTAGTAATGCTCTTCTCCTCTTAGTAGCTCTCTTAGTAACTCTCTTGCTCTTCTTCTTCCTCTTAATTCAGCTCTCCTCTTAGTTTGTCTCTCTTGCTCTTTACACTCTTAGCTCTCAGCCTCTTGCTCTAGCTCTCTCGCTCACTCTCTCTCCCTCTCTTACACCTTGGGCCTGCTTGGAGCTGCAGCTGGCAGCTCTAAGCAGTGCCCCTGTACCCACGCCCTCTGCAATAAACTGCATGCTCCAAAGACCTGCTTATAGAGATCTCTCGTCGCCGTCCATCTCCAGCCGGGCCCGACCGAACCCACACCCTCATCACCATCATCGCCATCAATTTCGACATTTGTGATGCTGGGGAACTACAAGGAAGCCTGGCTCCTCTGTGACACCACCACAGAAGCTCAGGGGAGCCCTGGAGACCGTGCTGATGCTATTGAACCTGATGCAACCCTGCCTCCTCTGTGACACCACAGAAGCTCTTGGAGCCCTGGAGACCGTGGTGATGCTATGGAACCTGATGCAACCCTGCCTCCTCTGTGACACCACAGAACCTCTGGGAGCCCTGGAGACCGTGCTGATGCTATGGAACCTGATGCAACCCTGCCTCCACTGTGACACCACAGAAGCTCAGGGAGCCCTGGAGACTGTGGTGATGCTATGGAACCTGATGCAACCCTGCCTCCACTGTGACACCACAGAACCTCTGGGAGCCCTGGAGACCGTGCTGATGCTATGGAACCTGATGCAACCCTGCCTCCACTGTGACACCACAGAAGCTCGGGGAGCTCTGCAGACCGTGGGGATGCTGGCGAAGCTGACGGAACCCTGGGCACCACAGTGACGCTATGGAACCTGGTGGAACCGAGGGGCCACAGTGACACTGTGGGGCCTTTTGGAAGCAACAGGACCCTGGTGGGAAGCCACGGGATGATTAATCCTGCACGAACCTGCTCCAGGTGGGCTCCTCTCTCCCGGCTTCCACAGGTGCTGCTAGGATCCCACTCCGGCACTGGCTTGGCACGGGCTCACGGCTTCCTTTGGCAATGGCTCTGCTCCAGGATGGCATGCTGCAGAGAATGCAGGTAGATTTTGTGCTCACTCCTGGCATGCAGCTGGACAATAAAGCCTGATCCAGCCCCCCCTCAGCATATGTCCGGCTCTGGCATTGGGGCGGGGCAACTTTGGGAGCAGCCCCAGCCCTGCTCCTGCTCCCGGCTGGGCACCCAGCTGCTGGGACACAGGTGTGTCCTGATGCCACAGTCTACTCCTTTGAGAAGGGGAGGACAGAGTGCATCAGGGAGTTTGGTGTGGCTTACATGCGGCAAGGAGAAGGTGCAGCCCCAAACTGGCTTTCACTTCTAGAACCTTTTGCTATTGCGGGAGCAGCTGCTGGAGCTTTTCAACCGAGCTGCAAGAGTGAAAAGTGTGATGGCATGTCTATCTGAGAAGGAAGGTTCGGTGCCGCAGCCTGTTGTGCACAATTTATATGCTGATAAGAGAAGGGGGTGCTTTTGGAACGTTTTCCTTCCTGACACTTCTGTCTCTGTGAGCTTTAGCTGCTTGGACTCAGGGATACCGAAGGTATGTGAAAGTGACTGGGATGCGAGAATCATGTTGCACAGGGAACAGGGAAGGTCAGCAAATGTTTCCTGTCCTGGCACATCTCTCAGTCTGAACTGCAGCTGCAGATGCTTCACTTCCGCCAAGGACTCTGCCACCTTGAGAGAAGGATGCGCTCTATGGAGTTGAGAAAGAAAGTGCGTCTCACTAGCTTCTTTCCTCTACTTCATAGACAGCAAAGGGGCTATGAAAGGCAGCACTGGCTTTTTGTTCTAGGACTTCTTCTTTACAAGCAGCTGCTGGATGTTTGGAAGGGGGTTTGGGATATGCAAAAATGAGAGGCTAAGATGGTAAGAGGGTAAGATGGAAGTCATCTGGCAAAAGCAGAGCTCACAAAAGGGCCAGCTGTGAAAGCTCTTGCTGCCTACAACTTCAACTGCACCCCTCAAAGCAGCAGCACACATGCTGCTCTCGGCACTTTCCTTCTCAGCTCTACGCACCATCCTAAGCCTTGCCTCTCCCACACTCAGGATCCAAAGACAACGGCACCAGGGACTGCTCACACACTAAAGGCACCAGGACAAAAGGCTCACCAGCTTGGCCTTTGCATTCCCGCTGACAGCTCCACAGCTTGAACCCAGAGAACTGCCTGCTGCCAACAGCCTTTCCAATCACTCTGAGCACCTCATGACAAGGAGTGTGGGGAATGAATCTCCAGCAGCCTCCTGCCCCAGGCTGTCCCCCGGGAGCAGCCCTGCTCCAGGCCGTGACTGCCACCTGCACAGCCAAAGGACCCAGAGCCGGTGTTACACACCACGGCTGTGCCTGGCACAGAGACACCAGTGGCCACACAAGTGGCCATGGCACTGTCCACACACAGTCCCTGCTGCTGCTCCCCCAGCCGCTGGCACCAACTCCCAGCCACCCACTCCTAAAGCCACGGGGCCCACTGGGACACTGCGGGGGCTCGTGGAAGCCAGCGGCCATTGTGACACAGCGGGGCTGCACAGAGCCCACGGTGCTTTGTGACCCGTGGCTCCCAGGAGAGCCTTTGTTGTTGGGGAAGATGAAACAGGAAAGCCTTATAAATATGATTGCCTAACAAAAGATTCTGGGAATATGAAAACTGTGAGCGACATCGAAATGAAGGCCATCTTTGAGATATAGAGTCTTAGTTACTGAACAACTGGAAAACAATGGTATAGCCGGCTGAAGGTAATCCCCTCTTGATTGAACAATACCCTCTGCTTGCAGACAGGTCCAAGGGTCAGAGCAGACCCTACTAGCTCAGCAGAAGGGGTCCAAAGAGTAGTTTTTAGAAGTTAAAATGTAACACTCTATGGTAATGTAAGAACTCTTATAGGCTGTATGTAAATGCTATAGGATTTGTACCTTGTATTAGATTGGCTACTGAGAATTAGAATATTCACTACAGAAGATGATTTATTGTATTGTAACAAGCTCCTCGCTCTCTTAACTCCTCTCCTCTTAGTAATGCTCTTCTCCTCTTAGTAACGCTCTTAGTAACTCTCTTAGTAGCTCTCTTAGTAATGCTCTTCTCCTCTTAGTAGCTCTCTTAGTAACTCTCTTGCTCTTCTTCTTCCTCTTAATTCAGCTCTCCTCTTAGTTTGTCTCTCTTGCTCTTTACACTCTTAGCTCTCAGCCTCTTGCTCTAGCTCTCTCGCTCACTCTCTCTCCCTCTCTTACACCTTGGGCCTGCTTGGAGCTGCAGCTGGCAGCTCTAAGCAGTGCCCCTGTACCCACGCCCTCTGCAATAAACTGCATGCTCCAAAGACCTGCTTATAGAGATCTCTCGTCGCCGTCCATCTCCAGCCGGGCCCGACCGAACCCACACCCTCATCACCATCATCGCCATCAATTTCGACAAACTGGCGCCCAAACGTGAGTGAAGGCCTGATTCAGCTTCTTCCACCTGTGAGAGACTTCGCCATGGACGGTAACTAAAAGACCAGTTATAGCCACCTGGAACGTGTCGTGAGCACGGCATACCGTTGCTGCGCAGCGTAAAAGCCGGAGCTCTATAACTCTGCTGAGGCAGCCCTCGAGCACGGGGAGCCGTTACTTCGTAGCAATTACCTGGAGCTCTCGGAGGGAGGAAATTGCCTGGCAGTCCTCGAGCACAGACGGCCACTGCTGCGCAGCGGTTACCTGGAGCTCTTTGAGGAAGTTTGCCGTGGTACCCCTCGAGCACGGACACGCTGCTAAGCAGTGCAGACCGGAGCTCTTAGGAGGGATCCAGCCGCGCGCCCGAGCACAGGCGGGTATTGCTCAGCACCGCCCGCGCTGGAGCTCTGAGTGGAGACACCTGCGAGGTCCCGAGCACGGAAAGCCGTTGCCAAGCGACGCCTGAAACCGGAGCTCTGAGGAGGGACCCGACAGCAGCGTCCTGAGCGCCGTGTGGAGAGCCTGGCCAGCCCCCCACGACGGACTTCTGATTAAGGACCCTGCCCCCTGCGACATCTAGGTGAGTATCATACTGGTCAATAATGGGACAAACTCACTCTGCCCATGACAGACATCTCTATAAACAACTTAAGTACTTACTAAGCTCCGGTCCAAGTCAATTACCTAAACAGGAGCTAAAAAACCTCTTAGAATGGACTCTGATTAATTTCCCAAATGCTGACCGTTCAGCCGTCTTTACAAGAGACTTCTGGGACACAGTTCGGGTTAAACTCTTTAATAATATCTCCCGCCGGGATTGGGCTGCCGCGGAGCTGGTCCCGGCTTGCAGAGCGCTCGTGGAGCTGTTTGCTGTGAAGGCGCCGCCCGCAGCAGCCACCTCGCCGGGTCCCGCTCCTGCTGCGAGCCCGCCCCTTGCCGCCGCGAGCCTGCAACCGGGCACGGCCCCCGCCCCGCCGCCGGACCTCACGGCTCCGGTACCCGCGGTCCAGCTGTCTCGTGCCGCCCCGCCCCACCCCCCCGCGGTCCCTGCACCGGTCACCCCTGCCCCACCGGACTCCACCGCCCCCCCCACCGCCCCCGTCATCTCCACCCCCACGGTCCCGTTAGTCCCTGCTGTCCCGCCTCTCGCGGCTCCGGTAGCCGCGGTCCGACTGACTCGTGCCGCCCCGCCCCCCGCCCCCGCTGTCCTGGCAGCCGTCACCCCTGTCCCACCGGACCCTACGACCCCCTCCACCGCTCCCCCCATCCCCGCCCCCCCCATCCCGTTCCTCCCTGCTGCCCCGGCTCCCGCGGTCCCCGCCCTCGGCTCCAGCGTCTTCGCGGCCCCGTCCCTCGCTCCTCCCACCCCGTCCGCCAGCGCCTTCGCGGCCCCGCCCCCCGCCGATAGCCCCGCGGGGCCAGCGGCTGCTCCCCTAGCCGCGCCTGTTATGGCTGTAGCCACCATCATAGCCGGCCCCCCGCAAAGCCAGGCGGCGACCCTTCTTCCAGCCCCCCAGGTCCCCCTCGCCGCCACCGACACGGCGCCGGTGGTGGTCAACGTCCCGTCCGCGTCCGTGGGACACGGAGCGCCCCAGCCCCGCCAGCCACCTGGTGCCGGCGCTGCAGCGCCTACACAGATGGCTGCTGCCTCTCCCGTGCCTGCCGCTGCTCCAGCCCCGTCTCCTGGCACCGCCGCGCCGGCAGCCACACCAGCCCAGCCTGCAAACTCCCAGCGGCAGCACGCCGCGGTCCAGCCGCCGACTGGCCCACCGTTCGCCATGGCCCCACCGCAACATACTCCCGCCGCCTCCACGCCGGCCCTCCCGCCTCCCGCAGCCCCGGGATCGTCTCCTGCCGACGGGACAGCCCTGCCACCTCCCGCTCTCCCCGACACACAGACAGCGGCCATCACAGTCCGCCACGTTGACCTGATGGCGCAACCCACGCACGCTCACACTTCTCCAACCACAGCACTGCTCACGGAACTAGCTCCGCCACCGCCCCCCACGGCTTTCACCTCGCCTTCAATAGAGCCACCCGCACCCCCTCGCCCGCTGCCGCGGAGCCGGTTGCTCGCGGCCCCCCCGCCTCCTCGCCCGCCACCGCGGAGATCGGCAGTGCCATCGCCGCCCCCGCCGGGGCCCTCCGGCACCGCACAGCTGTATCCCTCGGCTACCGCCGCCCAGCAACATCCCTCCGCGCAGCTCAGCCTCGCCTCACAAGCCGCAAACAGGGGGGGAACGGAGGGCAGTGGTGCAGCTCCAGTGGCAGGGAAGACGGAGAGCCGCTCTGCCCGAGCTGATGCTTTAAATCTAACACCAGGAAACCCTGAAAAGCAGCCAGATTTGTTTGCAATGAGCCCCAGAGTCCCGCCAGCGAGCGGCTGGGATCTTGCAACCCATAAGGAGAAAACGAGTTCTGAGAGTTTGTTAGCGCTACTTTCTGAATCAAAAAATCCTCCAAAGTGCTCAGATTATTCTCAATTAACAGATTGGCATGAAATAAGACTCCAAAGCTGTAAAGATGAAAGTCTATTAGCTAAGCCTGTGATAGCTAGCCAACAGCCTGACAGTCCCAAAACGTGGGTTCCTATCCCCACTCACGAAATTAAAGAACTAAGAAGGGCTGTAAGAGATAGTGGTATTTGCTCACCGTATCTTAAACAACTGCTAAAAAGTACCCTAAAAAGAACACATCAAACCCTAAAACGCATTTTAGATCAACAGAGAGGGGGAGAAGTCCAGGATACACCTCAAAGGAGGTTGAACAAGGCTTTGTATGTTTACAATTTTTTGAATAGCTCTGCAGAAGAGCCTGATCCCCCCATTTATAGACATTTTTTGAACAACAAAAAAGCAAAACTGAAAGAGCGCCCCCCAGTTTTGATTAAAAATCTAGACTCAGGAAAAATAGAAGGACCATACAATCTTATAATGTGGGGGAAGGGGTTTGCATGTGTTTCCACAGGTGAAGGAATCAAGTGGGTTCCAGCAAAAAACGTGAAGCCATACCTCGCATCAAAGCCTGCTGATGCCACCACACCAGCCAGTGACTCTGCAAGTGGAAGCCAGGAAGCAAGCACCCAGACCTGAACTGCGCAGAATCACCAGAAGAAAGTGATCTGCCAAAAACAGCTCAAGAAAAGAATGGAGTTTTCTCATTTGCGCGCGTGCATGTTGCTTTTATTCTTTTGTTTTAGTTTTTGTAGTGAAGCTTTACCTGTGAATCAACCAAAGACAAATGTCTGGGTTGCTTTAGCCAAATCCGCAGGCTCCGATACCATCTGTCTATCTGACACAAGCCCTGACAAACCTTTTTCAACCTGTTTAGTTGGAGTACCTCTTCCAGAAGGTTTTGATAATATTACTCTTGATAAGTATTGGCCATATGACGATCATCATGTATCTCCAACTCCCAGCCATAGACACCAAACTTATATTGATAATTCTAAAATTGATAAATCTGACCTTCAAGAGCTAGAAATCCTAGGTTCGTTAACTATGGATACCTGCTATTTCTTTCACTTTCAAGGAGAAAACGGTCCCCATTTAAATGTTACCCCATATCACCCAGCTTATAGCAATGTAACTTCTTGGTGTAGTCAAGTTAAGCTTCTTATATATGACGAACCTCATGCAGATCGTTTTAGCAAACTTCCTATTCGATTCCCCAGAGGAATTTGGCTCATCTGTGGAGACAGGGCCTGGCAAGGTATACCTTCAAAAATAGATGGTGGCCCTTGTGCTCTGGGACAACTTACAATTATTGCTCCCAGTGTCAAAGAGGTAATCAAAAAGAAAAGCAGAAAGATCAGATCTTCCTGGGGACATCAGTACGATAGTGACTGTGATAGTGACTTCCACCCTTGGAACTCTGGAAAATCAATTGTTGCAAGCATTTTTCTACCTCAGTTAAGCTCCTCAATTGCTTTAAAACAGTTAAACAAGTTGGGATGTTGGCTCAGCAAGGAGGTAAATGCCACCTCTACTATGATCAGTGATCTGTTAACCGATGAAGAGGCAGTCAGACATGCCACTTTACAAAATAGAGCTGCCGTTGATTATCTTTTATTAGCACATGGGCACGGCTGTGAAGATTTTGAAGGATTATGCTGTATGAACTTATCCGATCATTCTGTTTCCATTCACAAACAGCTACAAAACCTAAAGGATCTAGCTAACCAAATTAGAACAGATGACCCGTCTTGGCTGGACAGTTTGTTTGATGATTGGAGCTTTGCACCTTGGCTAAGGGAACTCTGTAAAATAGGCTTGATTATTCTAGTAGTAATAATTATAGTTTTAGTAGCAGTACCTTGTATGCTTCAGTGTGTGCAAAAAATAACGAGTAGGACTGTATCTAATATCTTAGTTGTTCATCAGAACGGGGGAGATGTTGGGGAAGATGAAACAGGAAAGCCTTATAAATATGATTGCCTAACAAAAGATTCTGGGAATATGAAAACTGTGAGCGACATCGAAATGAAGGCCATCTTTGAGATATAGAGTCTTAGTTACTGAACAACTGGAAAACAATGGTATAGCCGGCTGAAGGTAATCCCCTCTTGATTGAACAATACCCTCTGCTTGCAGACAGGTCCAAGGGTCAGAGCAGACCCTACTAGCTCAGCAGAAGGGGTCCAAAGAGTAGTTTTTAGAAGTTAAAATGTAACACTCTATGGTAATGTAAGAACTCTTATAGGCTGTATGTAAATGCTATAGGATTTGTACCTTGTATTAGATTGGCTACTGAGAATTAGAATATTCACTACAGAAGATGATTTATTGTATTGTA
Organism: Aphelocoma coerulescens; assembly: GCF_041296385.1. Classification (NCBI taxonomy): domain Eukaryota; kingdom Metazoa; phylum Chordata; class Aves; order Passeriformes; family Corvidae; genus Aphelocoma; species Aphelocoma coerulescens. Next base: position 88,408 of record NW_027183591.1, read on the forward strand.
ACAAGCTCCTCGCTCTCTTAACTCCTCTCCTCTTAGTAATGCTCTTCTCCTCTTAGTAACGCTCTTAGTAACTCTCTTAGTAGCTCTCTTAGTAATGCTCTTCTCCTCTTAGTAGCTCTCTTAGTAACTCTCTTGCTCTTCTTCTTCCTCTTAATTCAGCTCTCCTCTTAGTTTGTCTCTCTTGCTCTTTACACTCTTAGCTCTCAGCCTCTTGCTCTAGCTCTCTCGCTCACTCTCTCTCCCTCTCTTACACCTTGGGCCTGCTTGGAGCTGCAGCTGGCAGCTCTAAGCAGTGCCCCTGTACCCACGCCCTCTGCAATAAACTGCATGCTCCAAAGACCTGCTTATAGAGATCTCTCGTCGCCGTCCATCTCCAGCCGGGCCCGACCGAACCCACACCCTCATCACCATCATCGCCATCAATTTCGACATTTGTGATGCTGGGGAACTACAAGGAAGCCTGGCTCCTCTGTGACACCACCACAGAAGCTCAGGGGAGCCCTGGAGACCGTGCTGATGCTATTGAACCTGATGCAACCCTGCCTCCTCTGTGACACCACAGAAGCTCTTGGAGCCCTGGAGACCGTGCTGATGCTATGGAACCTGATGCAACCCTGCCTCCTCTGTGACACCACAGAACCTCTGGGAGCCCTGGAGACCGTGCTGATGCTATGGAACCTGATGCAACCCTGCCTCCACTGTGACACCACAGAAGCTCAGGGAGCCCTGGAGACTGTGGTGATGCTATGGAACCTGATGCAACCCTGCCTCCACTGTGACACCACAGAACCTCTGGGAGCCCTGGAGACCGTGCTGATGCTATGGAACCTGATGCAACCCTGCCTCCACTGTGACACCACAGAAGCTCGGGGAGCTCTGCAGACCGTGGGGATGCTGGCGAAGCTGACGGAACCCTGGGCACCACAGTGACGCTATGGAACCTGGTGGAACCGAGGGGCCACAGTGACACTGTGGGGCCTTTTGGAAGCAACAGGACCCTGGTGGGAAGCCACGGGATGATTAATCCTGCACGAACCTGCTCCAGGTGGGCTCCTCTCTCCCGGCTTCCACAGGTGCTGCTAGGATCCCACTCCGGCACTGGCTTGGCACGGGCTCACGGCTTCCTTTGGCAATGGCTCTGCTCCAGGATGGCATGCTGCAGAGAATGCAGGTAGATTTTGTGCTCACTCCTGGCATGCAGCTGGACAATAAAGCCTGATCCAGCCCCCCCTCAGCATATGTCCGGCTCTGGCATTGGGGCGGGGCAACTTTGGGAGCAGCCCCAGCCCTGCTCCTGCTCCCGGCTGGGCACCCAGCTGCTGGGACACAGGTGTGTCCTGATGCCACAGTCTACTCCTTTGAGAAGGGGAGGACAGAGTGCATCAGGGAGTTTGGTGTGGCTTACATGCGGCAAGGAGAAGGTGCAGCCCCAAACTGGCTTTCACTTCTAGAACCTTTTGCTATTGCGGGAGCAGCTGCTGGAGCTTTTCAACCGAGCTGCAAGAGTGAAAAGTGTGATGGCATGTCTATCTGAGAAGGAAGGTTCGGTGCCGCAGCCTGTTGTGCACAATTTATATGCTGATAAGAGAAGGGGGTGCTTTTGGAACGTTTTCCTTCCTGACACTTCTGTCTCTGTGAGCTTTAGCTGCTTGGACTCAGGGATACCGAAGGTATGTGAAAGTGACTGGGATGCGAGAATCATGTTGCACAGGGAACAGGGAAGGTCAGCAAATGTTTCCTGTCCTGGCACATCTCTCAGTCTGAACTGCAGCTGCAGATGCTTCACTTCCGCCAAGGACTCTGCCACCTTGAGAGAAGGATGCGCTCTATGGAGTTGAGAAAGAAAGTGCGTCTCACTAGCTTCTTTCCTCTACTTCATAGACAGCAAAGGGGCTATGAAAGGCAGCACTGGCTTTTTGTTCTAGGACTTCTTCTTTACAAGCAGCTGCTGGATGTTTGGAAGGGGGTTTGGGATATGCAAAAATGAGAGGCTAAGATGGTAAGAGGGTAAGATGGAAGTCATCTGGCAAAAGCAGAGCTCACAAAAGGGCCAGCTGTGAAAGCTCTTGCTGCCTACAACTTCAACTGCACCCCTCAAAGCAGCAGCACACATGCTGCTCTCGGCACTTTCCTTCTCAGCTCTACGCACCATCCTAAGCCTTGCCTCTCCCACACTCAGGATCCAAAGACAACGGCACCAGGGACTGCTCACACACTAAAGGCACCAGGACAAAAGGCTCACCAGCTTGGCCTTTGCATTCCCGCTGACAGCTCCACAGCTTGAACCCAGAGAACTGCCTGCTGCCAACAGCCTTTCCAATCACTCTGAGCACCTCATGACAAGGAGTGTGGGGAATGAATCTCCAGCAGCCTCCTGCCCCAGGCTGTCCCCCGGGAGCAGCCCTGCTCCAGGCCGTGACTGCCACCTGCACAGCCAAAGGACCCAGAGCCGGTGTTACACACCACGGCTGTGCCTGGCACAGAGACACCAGTGGCCACACAAGTGGCCATGGCACTGTCCACACACAGTCCCTGCTGCTGCTCCCCCAGCCGCTGGCACCAACTCCCAGCCACCCACTCCTAAAGCCACGGGGCCCACTGGGACACTGCGGGGGCTCGTGGAAGCCAGCGGCCATTGTGACACAGCGGGGCTGCACAGAGCCCACGGTGCTTTGTGACCCGTGGCTCCCAGGAGAGCCTTTGTTGTTGGGGAAGATGAAACAGGAAAGCCTTATAAATATGATTGCCTAACAAAAGATTCTGGGAATATGAAAACTGTGAGCGACATCGAAATGAAGGCCATCTTTGAGATATAGAGTCTTAGTTACTGAACAACTGGAAAACAATGGTATAGCCGGCTGAAGGTAATCCCCTCTTGATTGAACAATACCCTCTGCTTGCAGACAGGTCCAAGGGTCAGAGCAGACCCTACTAGCTCAGCAGAAGGGGTCCAAAGAGTAGTTTTTAGAAGTTAAAATGTAACACTCTATGGTAATGTAAGAACTCTTATAGGCTGTATGTAAATGCTATAGGATTTGTACCTTGTATTAGATTGGCTACTGAGAATTAGAATATTCACTACAGAAGATGATTTATTGTATTGTAACAAGCTCCTCGCTCTCTTAACTCCTCTCCTCTTAGTAATGCTCTTCTCCTCTTAGTAACGCTCTTAGTAACTCTCTTAGTAGCTCTCTTAGTAATGCTCTTCTCCTCTTAGTAGCTCTCTTAGTAACTCTCTTGCTCTTCTTCTTCCTCTTAATTCAGCTCTCCTCTTAGTTTGTCTCTCTTGCTCTTTACACTCTTAGCTCTCAGCCTCTTGCTCTAGCTCTCTCGCTCACTCTCTCTCCCTCTCTTACACCTTGGGCCTGCTTGGAGCTGCAGCTGGCAGCTCTAAGCAGTGCCCCTGTACCCACGCCCTCTGCAATAAACTGCATGCTCCAAAGACCTGCTTATAGAGATCTCTCGTCGCCGTCCATCTCCAGCCGGGCCCGACCGAACCCACACCCTCATCACCATCATCGCCATCAATTTCGACAAACTGGCGCCCAAACGTGAGTGAAGGCCTGATTCAGCTTCTTCCACCTGTGAGAGACTTCGCCATGGACGGTAACTAAAAGACCAGTTATAGCCACCTGGAACGTGTCGTGAGCACGGCATACCGTTGCTGCGCAGCGTAAAAGCCGGAGCTCTATAACTCTGCTGAGGCAGCCCTCGAGCACGGGGAGCCGTTACTTCGTAGCAATTACCTGGAGCTCTCGGAGGGAGGAAATTGCCTGGCAGTCCTCGAGCACAGACGGCCACTGCTGCGCAGCGGTTACCTGGAGCTCTTTGAGGAAGTTTGCCGTGGTACCCCTCGAGCACGGACACGCTGCTAAGCAGTGCAGACCGGAGCTCTTAGGAGGGATCCAGCCGCGCGCCCGAGCACAGGCGGGTATTGCTCAGCACCGCCCGCGCTGGAGCTCTGAGTGGAGACACCTGCGAGGTCCCGAGCACGGAAAGCCGTTGCCAAGCGACGCCTGAAACCGGAGCTCTGAGGAGGGACCCGACAGCAGCGTCCTGAGCGCCGTGTGGAGAGCCTGGCCAGCCCCCCACGACGGACTTCTGATTAAGGACCCTGCCCCCTGCGACATCTAGGTGAGTATCATACTGGTCAATAATGGGACAAACTCACTCTGCCCATGACAGACATCTCTATAAACAACTTAAGTACTTACTAAGCTCCGGTCCAAGTCAATTACCTAAACAGGAGCTAAAAAACCTCTTAGAATGGACTCTGATTAATTTCCCAAATGCTGACCGTTCAGCCGTCTTTACAAGAGACTTCTGGGACACAGTTCGGGTTAAACTCTTTAATAATATCTCCCGCCGGGATTGGGCTGCCGCGGAGCTGGTCCCGGCTTGCAGAGCGCTCGTGGAGCTGTTTGCTGCGAAGGCGCCGCCCGCAGCAGCCACCTCGCCGGGTCCCGCTCCTGCTGCGAGCCCGCCCCTTGCCGCCGCGAGCCTGCAACCGGGCACGGCCCCCGCCCCGCCGCCGGACCTCACGGCTCCGGTACCCGCGGTCCAGCTGTCTCGTGCCGCCCCGCCCCACCCCCCCGCGGTCCCTGCACCGGTCACCCCTGCCCCACCGGACTCCACCGCCCCCCCCACCGCCCCCGTCATCTCCACCCCCACGGTCCCGTTAGTCCCTGCTGTCCCGCCTCTCGCGGCTCCGGTAGCCGCGGTCCGACTGACTCGTGCCGCCCCGCCCCCCGCCCCCGCTGTCCTGGCAGCCGTCACCCCTGTCCCACCGGACCCTACGACCCCCTCCACCGCTCCCCCCATCCCCGCCCCCCCCATCCCGTTCCTCCCTGCTGCCCCGGCTCCCGCGGTCCCCGCCCTCGGCTCCAGCGTCTTCGCGGCCCCGTCCCTCGCTCCTCCCACCCCGTCCGCCAGCGCCTTCGCGGCCCCGCCCCCCGCCGATAGCCCCGCGGGGCCAGCGGCTGCTCCCCAGCCACCTACGGGTCCTACCGCTCCCCTAGCCGCGCCTGTTATGGCTGTAGCCACCATCATAGCCGGCCCCCCGCAAAGCCAGGCGGCGACCCTTCTTCCAGCCCCCCAGGTCCCCCTCGCCGCCACCGACACGGCGCCGGTGGTGGTCAACGTCCCGTCCGCGTCCGTGGGACACGGAGCGCCCCAGCCCCGCCAGCCACCTGGTGCCGGCGCTGCAGCGCCTACACAGATGGCTGCTGCCTCTCCCGTGCCTGCCGCTGCTCCAGCCCCGTCTCCTGGCACCGCCGCGCCGGCAGCCACACCAGCCCAGCCTGCAAACTCCCAGCGGCAGCACGCCGCGGTCCAGCCGCCGACTGGCCCACCGTTCGCCATGGCCCCACCGCAACATACTCCCGCCGCCTCCACGCCGGCCCTCCCGCCTCCCGCAGCCCCGGGATCGTCTCCTGCCGACGGGACAGCCCTGCCACCTCCCGCTCTCCCCGACACACAGACAGCGGCCATCACAGTCCGCCACGTTGACCTGATGGCGCAACCCACGCACGCTCACACTTCTCCAACCACAGCACTGCTCACGGAACTAGCTCCGCCACCGCCCCCCACGGCTTTCACCTCGCCTTCAATAGAGCCACCCGCACCCCCTCGCCCGCTGCCGCGGAGCCGGTTGCTCGCGGCCCCCCCGCCTCCTCGCCCGCCACCGCGGAGATCGGCAGTGCCATCGCCGCCCCCGCCGGGGCCCTCCGGCACCGCACAGCTGTATCCCTCGGCTACCGCCGCCCAGCAACATCCCTCCGCGCAGCTCAGCCTCGCCTCACAAGCCGCAAACAGGGGGGGAACGGAGGGCAGTGGTGCAGCTCCAGTGGCAGGGAAGACGGAGAGCCGCTCTGCCCGAGCTGATGCTTTAAATCTAACACCAGGAAACCCTGAAAAGCAGCCAGATTTGTTTGCAATGAGCCCCAGAGTCCCGCCAGCGAGCGGCTGGGATCTTGCAACCCATAAGGAGAAAACGAGTTCTGAGAGTTTGTTAGCGCTACTTTCTGAATCAAAAAATCCTCCAAAGTGCTCAGATTATTCTCAATTAACAGATTGGCATGAAATAAGACTCCAAAGCTGTAAAGATGAAAGTCTATTAGCTAAGCCTGTGATAGCTAGCCAACAGCCTGACAGTCCCAAAACGTGGGTTCCCATCCCCACTCACGAAATTAAAGAACTAAGAAGGGCTGTAAGAGATAGTGGTATTTGCTCACCGTATCTTAAACAACTGCTAAAAAGTACCCTAAAAAGAACACATCAAACCCTAAAACGCATTTTAGATCAACAGAGAGGGGGAGAAGTCCAGGATACACCTCAAAGGAGGTTGAACAAGGCTTTGTATGTTTACAATTTTTTGAATAGCTCTGCAGAAGAGCCTGATCCCCCCATTTATAGACATTTTTTGAACAACAAAAAAGCAAAACTGAAAGAGCGCCCCCCAGTTTTGATTAAAAATCTAGACTCAGGAAAAATAGAAGGACCATACAATCTTATAATGTGGGGGAAGGGGTTTGCATGTGTTTCCACAGGTGAAGGAATCAAGTGGGTTCCAGCAAAAAACGTGAAGCCATACCTCGCATCAAAGCCTGCTGATGCCACCACACCAGCCAGTGACTCTGCAAGTGGAAGCCAGGAAGCAAGCACCCAGACCTGAACTGCGCAGAATCACCAGAAGAAAGTGATCTGCCAAAAACAGCTCAAGAAAAGAATGGAGTTTTCTCATTTGCGCGCGTGCATGTTGCTTTTATTCTTTTGTTTTAGTTTTTGTAGTGAAGCTTTACCTGTGAATCAACCAAAGACAAATGTCTGGGTTGCTTTAGCCAAATCCGCAGGCTCCGATACCATCTGTCTATCTGACACAAGCCCTGACAAACCTTTTTCAACCTGTTTAGTTGGAGTACCTCTTCCAGAAGGTTTTGATAATATTACTCTTGATAAGTATTGGCCATATGACGATCATCATGTATCTCCAACTCCCAGCCATAGACACCAAACTTATATTGATAATTCTAAAATTGATAAATCTGACCTTCAAGAGCTAGAAATCCTAGGTTCGTTAACTATGGATACCTGCTATTTCTTTCACTTTCAAGGAGAAAACGGTCCCCATTTAAATGTTACCCCATATCACCCAGCTTATAGCAATGTAACTTCTTGGTGTAGTCAAGTTAAGCTTCTTATATATGACGAACCTCATGCAGATCGTTTTAGCAAACTTCCTATTCGATTCCCCAGAGGAATTTGGCTCATCTGTGGAGACAGGGCCTGGCAAGGTATACCTTCAAAAATAGATGGTGGCCCTTGTGCTCTGGGACAACTTACAATTATTGCTCCCAGTGTCAAAGAGGTAATCAAAAAGAAAAGCAGAAAGATCAGATCTTCCTGGGGACATCAGTACGATAGTGACTGTGATAGTGACTTCCACCCTTGGAACTCTGGAAAATCAATTGTTGCAAGCATTTTTCTACCTCAGTTAAGCTCCTCAATTGCTTTAAAACAGTTAAACAAGTTGGGATGTTGGCTCAGCAAGGAGGTAAATGCCACCTCTACTATGATCAGTGATCTGTTAACCGATGAAGAGGCAGTCAGACATGCCACTTTACAAAATAGAGCTGCCGTTGATTATCTTTTATTAGCACATGGGCACGGCTGTGAAGATTTTGAAGGATTATGCTGTATGAACTTATCCGATCATTCTGTTTCCATTCACAAACAGCTACAAAACCTAAAGGATCTAGCTAACCAAATTAGAACAGATGACCCGTCTTGGCTGGACAGTTTGTTTGATGATTGGAGCTTTGCACCTTGGCTAAGGGAACTCTGTAAAATAGGCTTGATTATTCTAGTAGTAATAATTATAGTTTTAGTAGCAGTACCTTGTATGCTTCAGTGTGTGCAAAAAATAACGAGTAGGACTGTATCTAATATCTTAGTTGTTCATCAGAACGGGGGAGATGTTGGGGAAGATGAAACAGGAAAGCCTTATAAATATGATTGCCTAACAAAAGATTCTGGGAATATGAAAACTGTGAGCGACATCGAAATGAAGGCCATCTTTGAGATATAGAGTCTTAGTTACTGAACAACTGGAAAACAATGGTATAGCCGGCTGAAGGTAATCCCCTCTTGATTGAACAATACCCTCTGCTTGCAGACAGGTCCAAGGGTCAGAGCAGACCCTACTAGCTCAGCAGAAGGGGTCCAAAGAGTAGTTTTTAGAAGTTAAAATGTAACACTCTATGGTAATGTAAGAACTCTTATAGGCTGTATGTAAATGCTATAGGATTTGTACCTTGTATTAGATTGGCTACTGAGAATTAGAATATTCACTACAGAAGATGATTTATTGTATTGTAACAAGCTCCTCGCTCTCTTAACTCCTCTCCTCTTAGTAATGCTCTTCTCCTCTTAGTAACGCTCTTAGTAACTCTCTTAGTAGCTCTCTTAGTAATGCTCTTCTCCTCTTAGTAGCTCTCTTAGTAACTCTCTTGCTCTTCTTCTTCCTCTTAATTCAGCTCTCCTCTTAGTTTGTCTCTCTTGCTCTTTACACTCTTAGCTCTCAGCCTCTTGCTCTAGCTCTCTCGCTCACTCTCTCTCCCTCTCTTACACCTTGGGCCTGCTTGGAGCTGCAGCTGGCAGCTCTAAGCAGTGCCCCTGTACCCACGCCCTCTGCAATAAACTGCATGCTCCAAAGACCTGCTTATAGAGATCTCTCGTCGCCGTCCATCTCCAGCCGGGCCCGACCGAACCCACACCCTCATCACCATCATCGCCATCAATTTCGACATTTGTGATGCTGGGGAACTACAAGGAAGCCTGGCTCCTCTGTGACACCACCACAGAAGCTCAGGGGAGCCCTGGAGACCGTGCTGATGCTATTGAACCTGATGCAACCCTGCCTCCTCTGTGACACCACAGAAGCTCTTGGAGCCCTGGAGACCGTGCTGATGCTATGGAACCTGATGCAACCCTGCCTCCTCTGTGACACCACAGAACCTCTGGGAGCCCTGGAGACCGTGCTGATGCTATGGAACCTGATGCAACCCTGCCTCCACTGTGACACCACAGAAGCTCAGGGAGCCCTGGAGACTGTGGTGATGCTATGGAACCTGATGCAACCCTGCCTCCACTGTGACACCACAGAACCTCTGGGAGCCCTGGAGACCGTGCTGATGCTATGGAACCTGATGCAACCCTGCCTCCACTGTGACACCACAGAAGCTCGGGGAGCTCTGCAGACCGTGGGGATGCTGGCGAAGCTGACGGAACCCTGGGCACCACAGTGACGCTATGGAACCTGGTGGAACCGAGGGGCCACAGTGACACTGTGGGGCCTTTTGGAAGCAACAGGACCCTGGTGGGAAGCCACGGGATGATTAATCCTGCACGAACCTGCTCCAGGTGGGCTCCTCTCTCCCGGCTTCCACAGGTGCTGCTAGGATCCCACTCCGGCACTGGCTTGGCACGGGCTCACGGCTTCCTTTGGCAATGGCTCTGCTCCAGGATGGCATGCTGCAGAGAATGCAGGTAGATTTTGTGCTCACTCCTGGCATGCAGCTGGACAATAAAGCCTGATCCAGCCCCCCCTCAGCATATGTCCGGCTCTGGCATTGGGGCGGGGCAACTTTGGGAGCAGCCCCAGCCCTGCTCCTGCTCCCGGCTGGGCACCCAGCTGCTGGGACACAGGTGTGTCCTGATGCCACAGTCTACTCCTTTGAGAAGGGGAGGACAGAGTGCATCAGGGAGTTTGGTGTGGCTTACATGCGGCAAGGAGAAGGTGCAGCCCCAAACTGGCTTTCACTTCTAGAACCTTTTGCTATTGCGGGAGCAGCTGCTGGAGCTTTTCAACCGAGCTGCAAGAGTGAAAAGTGTGATGGCATGTCTATCTGAGAAGGAAGGTTCGGTGCCGCAGCCTGTTGTGCACAATTTATATGCTGATAAGAGAAGGGGGTGCTTTTGGAACGTTTTCCTTCCTGACACTTCTGTCTCTGTGAGCTTTAGCTGCTTGGACTCAGGGATACCGAAGGTATGTGAAAGTGACTGGGATGCGAGAATCATGTTGCACAGGGAACAGGGAAGGTCAGCAAATGTTTCCTGTCCTGGCACATCTCTCAGTCTGAACTGCAGCTGCAGATGCTTCACTTCCGCCAAGGACTCTGCCACCTTGAGAGAAGGATGCGCTCTATGGAGTTGAGAAAGAAAGTGCGTCTCACTAGCTTCTTTCCTCTACTTCATAGACAGCAAAGGGGCTATGAAAGGCAGCACTGGCTTTTTGTTCTAGGACTTCTTCTTTACAAGCAGCTGCTGGATGTTTGGAAGGGGGTTTGGGATATGCAAAAATGAGAGGCTAAGATGGTAAGAGGGTAAGATGGAAGTCATCTGGCAAAAGCAGAGCTCACAAAAGGGCCAGCTGTGAAAGCTCTTGCTGCCTACAACTTCAACTGCACCCCTCAAAGCAGCAGCACACATGCTGCTCTCGGCACTTTCCTTCTCAGCTCTACGCACCATCCTAAGCCTTGCCTCTCCCACACTCAGGATCCAAAGACAACGGCACCAGGGACTGCTCACACACTAAAGGCACCAGGACAAAAGGCTCACCAGCTTGGCCTTTGCATTCCCGCTGACAGCTCCACAGCTTGAACCCAGAGAACTGCCTGCTGCCAACAGCCTTTCCAATCACTCTGAGCACCTCATGACAAGGAGTGTGGGGAATGAATCTCCAGCAGCCTCCTGCCCCAGGCTGTCCCCCGGGAGCAGCCCTGCTCCAGGCCGTGACTGCCACCTGCACAGCCAAAGGACCCAGAGCCGGTGTTACACACCACGGCTGTGCCTGGCACAGAGACACCAGTGGCCACACAAGTGGCCATGGCACTGTCCACACACAGTCCCTGCTGCTGCTCCCCCAGCCGCTGGCACCAACTCCCAGCCACCCACTCCTAAAGCCACGGGGCCCACTGGGACACTGCGGGGGCTCGTGGAAGCCAGCGGCCATTGTGACACAGCGGGGCTGCACAGAGCCCACGGTGCTTTGTGACCCGTGGCTCCCAGGAGAGCCTTTGTTGTTGGGGAAGATGAAACAGGAAAGCCTTATAAATATGATTGCCTAACAAAAGATTCTGGGAATATGAAAACTGTGAGCGACATCGAAATGAAGGCCATCTTTGAGATATAGAGTCTTAGTTACTGAACAACTGGAAAACAATGGTATAGCCGGCTGAAGGTAATCCCCTCTTGATTGAACAATACCCTCTGCTTGCAGACAGGTCCAAGGGTCAGAGCAGACCCTACTAGCTCAGCAGAAGGGGTCCAAAGAGTAGTTTTTAGAAGTTAAAATGTAACACTCTATGGTAATGTAAGAACTCTTATAGGCTGTATGTAAATGCTATAGGATTTGTACCTTGTATTAGATTGGCTACTGAGAATTAGAATATTCACTACAGAAGATGATTTATTGTATTGTAACAAGCTCCTCGCTCTCTTAACTCCTCTCCTCTTAGTAATGCTCTTCTCCTCTTAGTAACGCTCTTAGTAACTCTCTTAGTAGCTCTCTTAGTAATGCTCTTCTCCTCTTAGTAGCTCTCTTAGTAACTCTCTTGCTCTTCTTCTTCCTCTTAATTCAGCTCTCCTCTTAGTTTGTCTCTCTTGCTCTTTACACTCTTAGCTCTCAGCCTCTTGCTCTAGCTCTCTCGCTCACTCTCTCTCCCTCTCTTACACCTTGGGCCTGCTTGGAGCTGCAGCTGGCAGCTCTAAGCAGTGCCCCTGTACCCACGCCCTCTGCAATAAACTGCATGCTCCAAAGACCTGCTTATAGAGATCTCTCGTCGCCGTCCATCTCCAGCCGGGCCCGACCGAACCCACACCCTCATCACCATCATCGCCATCAATTTCGACAAACTGGCGCCCAAACGTGAGTGAAGGCCTGATTCAGCTTCTTCCACCTGTGAGAGACTTCGCCATGGACGGTAACTAAAAGACCAGTTATAGCCACCTGGAACGTGTCGTGAGCACGGCATACCGTTGCTGCGCAGCGTAAAAGCCGGAGCTCTATAACTCTGCTGAGGCAGCCCTCGAGCACGGGGAGCCGTTACTTCGTAGCAATTACCTGGAGCTCTCGGAGGGAGGAAATTGCCTGGCAGTCCTCGAGCACAGACGGCCACTGCTGCGCAGCGGTTACCTGGAGCTCTTTGAGGAAGTTTGCCGTGGTACCCCTCGAGCACGGACACGCTGCTAAGCAGTGCAGACCGGAGCTCTTAGGAGGGATCCAGCCGCGCGCCCGAGCACAGGCGGGTATTGCTCAGCACCGCCCGCGCTGGAGCTCTGAGTGGAGACACCTGCGAGGTCCCGAGCACGGAAAGCCGTTGCCAAGCGACGCCTGAAACCGGAGCTCTGAGGAGGGACCCGACAGCAGCGTCCTGAGCGCCGTGTGGAGAGCCTGGCCAGCCCCCCACGACGGACTTCTGATTAAGGACCCTGCCCCCTGCGACATCTAGGTGAGTATCATACTGGTCAATAATGGGACAAACTCACTCTGCCCATGACAGACATCTCTATAAACAACTTAAGTACTTACTAAGCTCCGGTCCAAGTCAATTACCTAAACAGGAGCTAAAAAACCTCTTAGAATGGACTCTGATTAATTTCCCAAATGCTGACCGTTCAGCCGTCTTTACAAGAGACTTCTGGGACACAGTTCGGGTTAAACTCTTTAATAATATCTCCCGCCGGGATTGGGCTGCCGCGGAGCTGGTCCCGGCTTGCAGAGCGCTCGTGGAGCTGTTTGCTGCGAAGGCGCCGCCCGCAGCAGCCACCTCGCCGGGTCCCGCTCCTGCTGCGAGCCCGCCCCTTGCCGCCGCGAGCCTGCAACCGGGCACGGCCCCCGCCCCGCCGCCGGACCTCACGGCTCCGGTACCCGCGGTCCAGCTGTCTCGTGCCGCCCCGCCCCACCCCCCCGCGGTCCCTGCACCGGTCACCCCTGCCCCACCGGACTCCACCGCCCCCCCCACCGCCCCCGTCATCTCCACCCCCACGGTCCCGTTAGTCCCTGCTGTCCCGCCTCTCGCGGCTCCGGTAGCCGCGGTCCGACTGACTCGTGCCGCCCCGCCCCCCGCCCCCGCTGTCCTGGCAGCCGTCACCCCTGTCCCACCGGACCCTACGACCCCCTCCACCGCTCCCCCCATCCCCGCCCCCCCCATCCCGTTCCTCCCTGCTGCCCCGGCTCCCGCGGTCCCCGCCCTCGGCTCCAGCGTCTTCGCGGCCCCGTCCCTCGCTCCTCCCACCCCGTCCGCCAGCGCCTTCGCGGCCCCGCCCCCCGCCGATAGCCCCGCGGGGCCAGCGGCTGCTCCCCAGCCACCTACGGGTCCTACCGCTCCCCTAGCCGCGCCTGTTATGGCTGTAGCCACCATCATAGCCGGCCCCCCGCAAAGCCAGGCGGCGACCCTTCTTCCAGCCCCCCAGGTCCCCCTCGCCGCCACCGACACGGCGCCGGTGGTGGTCAACGTCCCGTCCGCGTCCGTGGGACACGGAGCGCCCCAGCCCCGCCAGCCACCTGGTGCCGGCGCTGCAGCGCCTACACAGATGGCTGCTGCCTCTCCCGTGCCTGCCGCTGCTCCAGCCCCGTCTCCTGGCACCGCCGCGCCGGCAGCCACACCAGCCCAGCCTGCAAACTCCCAGCGGCAGCACGCCGCGGTCCAGCCGCCGACTGGCCCACCGTTCGCCATGGCCCCACCGCAACATACTCCCGCCGCCTCCACGCCGGCCCTCCCGCCTCCCGCAGCCCCGGGATCGTCTCCTGCCGACGGGACAGCCCTGCCACCTCCCGCTCTCCCCGACACACAGACAGCGGCCATCACAGTCCGCCACGTTGACCTGATGGCGCAACCCACGCACGCTCACACTTCTCCAACCACAGCACTGCTCACGGAACTAGCTCCGCCACCGCCCCCCACGGCTTTCACCTCGCCTTCAATAGAGCCACCCGCACCCCCTCGCCCGCTGCCGCGGAGCCGGTTGCTCGCGGCCCCCCCGCCTCCTCGCCCGCCACCGCGGAGATCGGCAGTGCCATCGCCGCCCCCGCCGGGGCCCTCCGGCACCGCACAGCTGTATCCCTCGGCTACCGCCGCCCAGCAACATCCCTCCGCGCAGCTCAGCCTCGCCTCACAAGCCGCAAACAGGGGGGGAACGGAGGGCAGTGGTGCAGCTCCAGTGGCAGGGAAGACGGAGAGCCGCTCTGCCCGAGCTGATGCTTTAAATCTAACACCAGGAAACCCTGAAAAGCAGCCAGATTTGTTTGCAATGAGCCCCAGAGTCCCGCCAGCGAGCGGCTGGGATCTTGCAACCCATAAGGAGAAAACGAGTTCTGAGAGTTTGTTAGCGCTACTTTCTGAATCAAAAAATCCTCCAAAGTGCTCAGATTATTCTCAATTAACAGATTGGCATGAAATAAGACTCCAAAGCTGTAAAGATGAAAGTCTATTAGCTAAGCCTGTGATAGCTAGCCAACAGCCTGACAGTCCCAAAACGTGGGTTCCCATCCCCACTCACGAAATTAAAGAACTAAGAAGGGCTGTAAGAGATAGTGGTATTTGCTCACCGTATCTTAAACAACTGCTAAAAAGTACCCTAAAAAGAACACATCAAACCCTAAAACGCATTTTAGATCAACAGAGAGGGGGAGAAGTCCAGGATACACCTCAAAGGAGGTTGAACAAGGCTTTGTATGTTTACAATTTTTTGAATAGCTCTGCAGAAGAGCCTGATCCCCCCATTTATAGACATTTTTTGAACAACAAAAAAGCAAAACTGAAAGAGCGCCCCCCAGTTTTGATTAAAAATCTAGACTCAGGAAAAATAGAAGGACCATACAATCTTATAATGTGGGGGAAGGGGTTTGCATGTGTTTCCACAGGTGAAGGAATCAAGTGGGTTCCAGCAAAAAACGTGAAGCCATACCTCGCATCAAAGCCTGCTGATGCCACCACACCAGCCAGTGACTCTGCAAGTGGAAGCCAGGAAGCAAGCACCCAGACCTGAACTGCGCAGAATCACCAGAAGAAAGTGATCTGCCAAAAACAGCTCAAGAAAAGAATGGAGTTTTCTCATTTGCGCGCGTGCATGTTGCTTTTATTCTTTTGTTTTAGTTTTTGTAGTGAAGCTTTACCTGTGAATCAACCAAAGACAAATGTCTGGGTTGCTTTAGCCAAATCCGCAGGCTCCGATACCATCTGTCTATCTGACACAAGCCCTGACAAACCTTTTTCAACCTGTTTAGTTGGAGTACCTCTTCCAGAAGGTTTTGATAATATTACTCTTGATAAGTATTGGCCATATGACGATCATCATGTATCTCCAACTCCCAGCCATAGACACCAAACTTATATTGATAATTCTAAAATTGATAAATCTGACCTTCAAGAGCTAGAAATCCTAGGTTCGTTAACTATGGATACCTGCTATTTCTTTCACTTTCAAGGAGAAAACGGTCCCCATTTAAATGTTACCCCATATCACCCAGCTTATAGCAATGTAACTTCTTGGTGTAGTCAAGTTAAGCTTCTTATATATGACGAACCTCATGCAGATCGTTTTAGCAAACTTCCTATTCGATTCCCCAGAGGAATTTGGCTCATCTGTGGAGACAGGGCCTGGCAAGGTATACCTTCAAAAATAGATGGTGGCCCTTGTGCTCTGGGACAACTTACAATTATTGCTCCCAGTGTCAAAGAGGTAATCAAAAAGAAAAGCAGAAAGATCAGATCTTCCTGGGGACATCAGTACGATAGTGACTGTGATAGTGACTTCCACCCTTGGAACTCTGGAAAATCAATTGTTGCAAGCATTTTTCTACCTCAGTTAAGCTCCTCAATTGCTTTAAAACAGTTAAACAAGTTGGGATGTTGGCTCAGCAAGGAGGTAAATGCCACCTCTACTATGATCAGTGATCTGTTAACCGATGAAGAGGCAGTCAGACATGCCACTTTACAAAATAGAGCTGCCGTTGATTATCTTTTATTAGCACATGGGCACGGCTGTGAAGATTTTGAAGGATTATGCTGTATGAACTTATCCGATCATTCTGTTTCCATTCACAAACAGCTACAAAACCTAAAGGATCTAGCTAACCAAATTAGAACAGATGACCCGTCTTGGCTGGACAGTTTGTTTGATGATTGGAGCTTTGCACCTTGGCTAAGGGAACTCTGTAAAATAGGCTTGATTATTCTAGTAGTAATAATTATAGTTTTAGTAGCAGTACCTTGTATGCTTCAGTGTGTGCAAAAAATAACGAGTAGGACTGTATCTAATATCTTAGTTGTTCATCAGAACGGGGGAGATGTTGGGGAAGATGAAACAGGAAAGCCTTATAAATATGATTGCCTAACAAAAGATTCTGGGAATATGAAAACTGTGAGCGACATCGAAATGAAGGCCATCTTTGAGATATAGAGTCTTAGTTACTGAACAACTGGAAAACAATGGTATAGCCGGCTGAAGGTAATCCCCTCTTGATTGAACAATACCCTCTGCTTGCAGACAGGTCCAAGGGTCAGAGCAGACCCTACTAGCTCAGCAGAAGGGGTCCAAAGAGTAGTTTTTAGAAGTTAAAATGTAACACTCTATGGTAATGTAAGAACTCTTATAGGCTGTATGTAAATGCTATAGGATTTGTACCTTGTATTAGATTGGCTACTGAGAATTAGAATATTCACTACAGAAGATGATTTATTGTATTGTAACAAGCTCCTCGCTCTCTTAACTCCTCTCCTCTTAGTAATGCTCTTCTCCTCTTAGTAACGCTCTTAGTAACTCTCTTAGTAGCTCTCTTAGTAATGCTCTTCTCCTCTTAGTAGCTCTCTTAGTAACTCTCTTGCTCTTCTTCTTCCTCTTAATTCAGCTCTCCTCTTAGTTTGTCTCTCTTGCTCTTTACACTCTTAGCTCTCAGCCTCTTGCTCTAGCTCTCTCGCTCACTCTCTCTCCCTCTCTTACACCTTGGGCCTGCTTGGAGCTGCAGCTGGCAGCTCTAAGCAGTGCCCCTGTACCCACGCCCTCTGCAATAAACTGCATGCTCCAAAGACCTGCTTATAGAGATCTCTCGTCGCCGTCCATCTCCAGCCGGGCCCGACCGAACCCACACCCTCATCACCATCATCGCCATCAATTTCGACATTTGTGATGCTGGGGAACTACAAGGAAGCCTGGCTCCTCTGTGACACCACCACAGAAGCTCAGGGGAGCCCTGGAGACCGTGCTGATGCTATTGAACCTGATGCAACCCTGCCTCCTCTGTGACACCACAGAAGCTCTTGGAGCCCTGGAGACCGTGCTGATGCTATGGAACCTGATGCAACCCTGCCTCCTCTGTGACACCACAGAACCTCTGGGAGCCCTGGAGACCGTGCTGATGCTATGGAACCTGATGCAACCCTGCCTCCACTGTGACACCACAGAAGCTCAGGGAGCCCTGGAGACTGTGGTGATGCTATGGAACCTGATGCAACCCTGCCTCCACTGTGACACCACAGAACCTCTGGGAGCCCTGGAGACCGTGCTGATGCTATGGAACCTGATGCAACCCTGCCTCCACTGTGACACCACAGAAGCTCGGGGAGCTCTGCAGACCGTGGGGATGCTGGCGAAGCTGACGGAACCCTGGGCACCACAGTGACGCTATGGAACCTGGTGGAACCGAGGGGCCACAGTGACGCTGTGGGGCCTTTTGGAAGCAACAGGACCCTGGTGGGAAGCCACGGGATGATTAATCCTGCACGAACCTGCTCCAGGTGGGCTCCTCTCTCCCGGCTTCCACAGGTGCTGCTAGGATCCCACTCCGGCACTGGCTTGGCACGGGCTCACGGCTTCCTTTGGCAATGGCTCTGCTCCAGGATGGCATGCTGCAGAGAATGCAGGTAGATTTTGTGCTCACTCCTGGCATGCAGCTGGACAATAAAGCCTGATCCAGCCCCCCCTCAGCATATGTCCGGCTCTGGCATTGGGGCGGGGCAACTTTGGGAGCAGCCCCAGCCCTGCTCCTGCTCCCGGCTGGGCACCCAGCTGCTGGGACACAGGTGTGTCCTGATGCCACCGTCTACTCCTTTGAGAAGGGGAGGACAGAGTGCATCAGGGAGTTTGGTGTGGCTTACATGCGGCAAGGAGAAGGTGCAGCCCCAAACTGGCTTTCACTTCTAGAACCTTTTGCTATTGCGGGAGCAGCTGCTGGAGCTTTTCAACCGAGCTGCAAGAGTGAAAAGTGTGATGGCATGTCTATCTGAGAAGGAAGGTTCGGTGCCGCAGCCTGTTGTGCACAATTTATATGCTGATAAGAGAAGGGGGTGCTTTTGGAACGTTTTCCTTCCTGACACTTCTGTCTCTGTGAGCTTTAGCTGCTTGGACTCAGGGATACCGAAGGTATGTGAAAGTGACTGGGATGCGAGAATCATGTTGCACAGGGAACAGGGAAGGTCAGCAAATGTTTCCTGTCCTGGCACATCTCTCAGTCTGAACTGCAGCTGCAGATGCTTCACTTCCGCCAAGGACTCTGCCACCTTGAGAGAAGGATGCGCTCTATGGAGTTGAGAAAGAAAGTGCGTCTCACTAGCTTCTTTCCTCTACTTCATAGACAGCAAAGGGGCTATGAAAGGCAGCACTGGCTTTTTGTTCTAGGACTTCTTCTTTACAAGCAGCTGCTGGATGTTTGGAAGGGGGTTTGGGATATGCAAAAATGAGAGGCTAAGATGGTAAGAGGGTAAGATGGAAGTCATCTGGCAAAAGCAGAGCTCACAAAAGGGCCAGCTGTGAAAGCTCTTGCTGCCTACAACTTCAACTGCACCCCTCAAAGCAGCAGCACACATGCTGCTCTCGGCACTTTCCTTCTCAGCTCTACGCACCATCCTAAGCCTTGCCTCTCCCACACTCAGGATCCAAAGACAACGGCACCAGGGACTGCTCACACACTAAAGGCACCAGGACAAAAGGCTCACCAGCTTGGCCTTTGCATTCCCGCTGACAGCTCCACAGCTTGAACCCAGAGAACTGCCTGCTGCCAACAGCCTTTCCAATCACTCTGAGCACCTCATGACAAGGAGTGTGGGGAATGAATCTCCAGCAGCCTCCTGCCCCAGGCTGTCCCCCGGGAGCAGCCCTGCTCCAGGCCGTGACTGCCACCTGCACAGCCAAAGGACCCAGAGCCGGTGTTACACACCACGGCTGTGCCTGGCACAGAGACACCAGTGGCCACACAAGTGGCCATGGCACTGTCCACACACAGTCCCTGCTGCTGCTCCCCCAGCCGCTGGCACCAACTCCCAGCCACCCACTCCTAAAGCCACGGGGCCCACTGGGACACTGCGGGGGCTCGTGGAAGCCAGCGGCCATTGTGACACAGCGGGGCTGCACAGAGCCCACGGTGCTTTGTGACCCGTGGCTCCCAGGAGAGCCTTTGTTGTTGGGGAAGATGAAACAGGAAAGCCTTATAAATATGATTGCCTAACAAAAGATTCTGGGAATATGAAAACTGTGAGCGACATCGAAATGAAGGCCATCTTTGAGATATAGAGTCTTAGTTACTGAACAACTGGAAAACAATGGTATAGCCGGCTGAAGGTAATCCCCTCTTGATTGAACAATACCCTCTGCTTGCAGACAGGTCCAAGGGTCAGAGCAGACCCTACTAGCTCAGCAGAAGGGGTCCAAAGAGTAGTTTTTAGAAGTTAAAATGTAACACTCTATGGTAATGTAAGAACTCTTATAGGCTGTATGTAAATGCTATAGGATTTGTACCTTGTATTAGATTGGCTACTGAGAATTAGAATATTCACTACAGAAGATGATTTATTGTATTGTAACAAGCTCCTCGCTCTCTTAACTCCTCTCCTCTTAGTAATGCTCTTCTCCTCTTAGTAACGCTCTTAGTAACTCTCTTAGTAGCTCTCTTAGTAATGCTCTTCTCCTCTTAGTAGCTCTCTTAGTAACTCTCTTGCTCTTCTTCTTCCTCTTAATTCAGCTCTCCTCTTAGTTTGTCTCTCTTGCTCTTTACACTCTTAGCTCTCAGCCTCTTGCTCTAGCTCTCTCGCTCACTCTCTCTCCCTCTCTTACACCTTGGGCCTGCTTGGAGCTGCAGCTGGCAGCTCTAAGCAGTGCCCCTGTACCCACGCCCTCTGCAATAAACTGCATGCTCCAAAGACCTGCTTATAGAGATCTCTCGTCGCCGTCCATCTCCAGCCGGGCCCGACCGAACCCACACCCTCATCACCATCATCGCCATCAATTTCGACAAACTGGCGCCCAAACGTGAGTGAAGGCCTGATTCAGCTTCTTCCACCTGTGAGAGACTTCGCCATGGACGGTAACTAAAAGACCAGTTATAGCCACCTGGAACGTGTCGTGAGCACGGCATACCGTTGCTGCGCAGCGTAAAAGCCGGAGCTCTATAACTCTGCTGAGGCAGCCCTCGAGCACGGGGAGCCGTTACTTCGTAGCAATTACCTGGAGCTCTCGGAGGGAGGAAATTGCCTGGCAGTCCTCGAGCACAGACGGCCACTGCTGCGCAGCGGTTACCTGGAGCTCTTTGAGGAAGTTTGCCGTGGTACCCCTCGAGCACGGACACGCTGCTAAGCAGTGCAGACCGGAGCTCTTAGGAGGGATCCAGCCGCGCGCCCGAGCACAGGCGGGTATTGCTCAGCACCGCCCGCGCTGGAGCTCTGAGTGGAGACACCTGCGAGGTCCCGAGCACGGAAAGCCGTTGCCAAGCGACGCCTGAAACCGGAGCTCTGAGGAGGGACCCGACAGCAGCGTCCTGAGCGCCGTGTGGAGAGCCTGGCCAGCCCCCCACGACGGACTTCTGATTAAGGACCCTGCCCCCTGCGACATCTAGGTGAGTATCATACTGGTCAATAATGGGACAAACTCACTCTGCCCATGACAGACATCTCTATAAACAACTTAAGTACTTACTAAGCTCCGGTCCAAGTCAATTACCTAAACAGGAGCTAAAAAACCTCTTAGAATGGACTCTGATTAATTTCCCAAATGCTGACCGTTCAGCCGTCTTTACAAGAGACTTCTGGGACACAGTTCGGGTTAAACTCTTTAATAATATCTCCCGCCGGGATTGGGCTGCCGCGGAGCTGGTCCCGGCTTGCAGAGCGCTCGTGGAGCTGTTTGCTGCGAAGGCGCCGCCCGCAGCAGCCACCTCGCCGGGTCCCGCTCCTGCTGCGAGCCCGCCCCTTGCCGCCGCGAGCCTGCAACCGGGCACGGCCCCCGCCCCGCCGCCGGACCTCACGGCTCCGGTACCCGCGGTCCAGCTGTCTCGTGCCGCCCCGCCCCACCCCCCCGCGGTCCCTGCACCGGTCACCCCTGCCCCACCGGACTCCACCGCCCCCCCCCACCGCCCCCGTCATCTCCACCCCCACGGTCCCGTTAGTCCCTGCTGTCCCGCCTCTCGCGGCTCCGGTAGCCGCGGTCCGACTGACTCGTGCCGCCCCGCCCCCCGCCCCCGCTGTCCTGGCAGCCGTCACCCCTGTCCCACCGGACCCTACGACCCCCTCCACCGCTCCCCCCATCCCCGCCCCCCCCATCCCGTTCCTCCCTGCTGCCCCGGCTCCCGCGGTCCCCGCCCTCGGCTCCAGCGTCTTCGCGGCCCCGTCCCTCGCTCCTCCCACCCCGTCCGCCAGCGCCTTCGCGGCCCCGCCCCCCGCCGATAGCCCCGCGGGGCCAGCGGCTGCTCCCCAGCCACCTACGGGTCCTACCGCTCCCCTAGCCGCGCCTGTTATGGCTGTAGCCACCATCATAGCCGGCCCCCCGCAAAGCCAGGCGGCGACCCTTCTTCCAGCCCCCCAGGTCCCCCTCGCCGCCACCGACACGGCGCCGGTGGTGGTCAACGTCCCGTCCGCGTCCGTGGGACACGGAGCGCCCCAGCCCCGCCAGCCACCTGGTGCCGGCGCTGCAGCGCCTACACAGATGGCTGCTGCCTCTCCCGTGCCTGCCGCTGCTCCAGCCCCGTCTCCTGGCACCGCCGCGCCGGCAGCCACACCAGCCCAGCCTGCAAACTCCCAGCGGCAGCACGCCGCGGTCCAGCCGCCGACTGGCCCACCGTTCGCCATGGCCCCACCGCAACATACTCCCGCCGCCTCCACGCCGGCCCTCCCGCCTCCCGCAGCCCCGGGATCGTCTCCTGCCGACGGGACAGCCCTGCCACCTCCCGCTCTCCCCGACACACAGACAGCGGCCATCACAGTCCGCCACGTTGACCTGATGGCGCAACCCACGCACGCTCACACTTCTCCAACCACAGCACTGCTCACGGAACTAGCTCCGCCACCGCCCCCCACGGCTTTCACCTCGCCTTCAATAGAGCCACCCGCACCCCCTCGCCCGCTGCCGCGGAGCCGGTTGCTCGCGGCCCCCCCGCCTCCTCGCCCGCCACCGCGGAGATCGGCAGTGCCATCGCCGCCCCCGCCGGGGCCCTCCGGCACCGCACAGCTGTATCCCTCGGCTACCGCCGCCCAGCAACATCCCTCCGCGCAGCTCAGCCTCGCCTCACAAGCCGCAAACAGGGGGGGAACGGAGGGCAGTGGTGCAGCTCCAGTGGCAGGGAAGACGGAGAGCCGCTCTGCCCGAGCTGATGCTTTAAATCTAACACCAGGAAACCCTGAAAAGCAGCCAGATTTGTTTGCAATGAGCCCCAGAGTCCCGCCAGCGAGCGGCTGGGATCTTGCAACCCATAAGGAGAAAACGAGTTCTGAGAGTTTGTTAGCGCTACTTTCTGAATCAAAAAATCCTCCAAAGTGCTCAGATTATTCTCAATTAACAGATTGGCATGAAATAAGACTCCAAAGCTGTAAAGATGAAAGTCTATTAGCTAAGCCTGTGATAGCTAGCCAACAGCCTGACAGTCCCAAAACGTGGGTTCCCATCCCCACTCACGAAATTAAAGAACTAAGAAGGGCTGTAAGAGATAGTGGTATTTGCTCACCGTATCTTAAACAACTGCTAAAAAGTACCCTAAAAAGAACACATCAAACCCTAAAACGCATTTTAGATCAACAGAGAGGGGGAGAAGTCCAGGATACACCTCAAAGGAGGTTGAACAAGGCTTTGTATGTTTACAATTTTTTGAATAGCTCTGCAGAAGAGCCTGATCCCCCCATTTATAGACATTTTTTGAACAACAAAAAAGCAAAACTGAAAGAGCGCCCCCCAGTTTTGATTAAAAATCTAGACTCAGGAAAAATAGAAGGACCATACAATCTTATAATGTGGGGGAAGGGGTTTGCATGTGTTTCCACAGGTGAAGGAATCAAGTGGGTTCCAGCAAAAAACGTGAAGCCATACCTCGCATCAAAGCCTGCTGATGCCACCACACCAGCCAGTGACTCTGCAAGTGGAAGCCAGGAAGCAAGCACCCAGACCTGAACTGCGCAGAATCACCAGAAGAAAGTGATCTGCCAAAAACAGCTCAAGAAAAGAATGGAGTTTTCTCATTTGCGCGCGTGCATGTTGCTTTTATTCTTTTGTTTTAGTTTTTGTAGTGAAGCTTTACCTGTGAATCAACCAAAGACAAATGTCTGGGTTGCTTTAGCCAAATCCGCAGGCTCCGATACCATCTGTCTATCTGACACAAGCCCTGACAAACCTTTTTCAACCTGTTTAGTTGGAGTACCTCTTCCAGAAGGTTTTGATAATATTACTCTTGATAAGTATTGGCCATATGACGATCATCATGTATCTCCAACTCCCAGCCATAGACACCAAACTTATATTGATAATTCTAAAATTGATAAATCTGACCTTCAAGAGCTAGAAATCCTAGGTTCGTTAACTATGGATACCTGCTATTTCTTTCACTTTCAAGGAGAAAACGGTCCCCATTTAAATGTTACCCCATATCACCCAGCTTATAGCAATGTAACTTCTTGGTGTAGTCAAGTTAAGCTTCTTATATATGACGAACCTCATGCAGATCGTTTTAGCAAACTTCCTATTCGATTCCCCAGAGGAATTTGGCTCATCTGTGGAGACAGGGCCTGGCAAGGTATACCTTCAAAAATAGATGGTGGCCCTTGTGCTCTGGGACAACTTACAATTATTGCTCCCAGTGTCAAAGAGGTAATCAAAAAGAAAAGCAGAAAGATCAGATCTTCCTGGGGACATCAGTACGATAGTGACTGTGATAGTGACTTCCACCCTTGGAACTCTGGAAAATCAATTGTTGCAAGCATTTTTCTACCTCAGTTAAGCTCCTCAATTGCTTTAAAACAGTTAAACAAGTTGGGATGTTGGCTCAGCAAGGAGGTAAATGCCACCTCTACTATGATCAGTGATCTGTTAACCGATGAAGAGGCAGTCAGACATGCCACTTTACAAAATAGAGCTGCCGTTGATTATCTTTTATTAGCACATGGGCACGGCTGTGAAGATTTTGAAGGATTATGCTGTATGAACTTATCCGATCATTCTGTTTCCATTCACAAACAGCTACAAAACCTAAAGGATCTAGCTAACCAAATTAGAACAGATGACCCGTCTTGGCTGGACAGTTTGTTTGATGATTGGAGCTTTGCACCTTGGCTAAGGGAACTCTGTAAAATAGGCTTGATTATTCTAGTAGTAATAATTATAGTTTTAGTAGCAGTACCTTGTATGCTTCAGTGTGTGCAAAAAATAACGAGTAGGACTGTATCTAATATCTTAGTTGTTCATCAGAACGGGGGAGATGTTGGGGAAGATGAAACAGGAAAGCCTTATAAATATGATTGCCTAACAAAAGATTCTGGGAATATGAAAACTGTGAGCGACATCGAAATGAAGGCCATCTTTGAGATATAGAGTCTTAGTTACTGAACAACTGGAAAACAATGGTATAGCCGGCTGAAGGTAATCCCCTCTTGATTGAACAATACCCTCTGCTTGCAGACAGGTCCAAGGGTCAGAGCAGACCCTACTAGCTCAGCAGAAGGGGTCCAAAGAGTAGTTTTTAGAAGTTAAAATGTAACACTCTATGGTAATGTAAGAACTCTTATAGGCTGTATGTAAATGCTATAGGATTTGTACCTTGTATTAGATTGGCTACTGAGAATTAGAATATTCACTACAGAAGATGATTTATTGTATTGTAACAAGCTCCTCGCTCTCTTAACTCCTCTCCTCTTAGTAATGCTCTTCTCCTCTTAGTAACGCTCTTAGTAACTCTCTTAGTAGCTCTCTTAGTAATGCTCTTCTCCTCTTAGTAGCTCTCTTAGTAACTCTCTTGCTCTTCTTCTTCCTCTTAATTCAGCTCTCCTCTTAGTTTGTCTCTCTTGCTCTTTACACTCTTAGCTCTCAGCCTCTTGCTCTAGCTCTCTCGCTCACTCTCTCTCCCTCTCTTACACCTTGGGCCTGCTTGGAGCTGCAGCTGGCAGCTCTAAGCAGTGCCCCTGTACCCACGCCCTCTGCAATAAACTGCATGCTCCAAAGACCTGCTTATAGAGATCTCTCGTCGCCGTCCATCTCCAGCCGGGCCCGACCGAACCCACACCCTCATCACCATCATCGCCATCAATTTCGACATTTGTGATGCTGGGGAACTACAAGGAAGCCTGGCTCCTCTGTGACACCACCACAGAAGCTCAGGGGAGCCCTGGAGACCGTGCTGATGCTATTGAACCTGATGCAACCCTGCCTCCTCTGTGACACCACAGAAGCTCTTGGAGCCCTGGAGACCGTGCTGATGCTATGGAACCTGATGCAACCCTGCCTCCTCTGTGACACCACAGAACCTCTGGGAGCCCTGGAGACCGTGCTGATGCTATGGAACCTGATGCAACCCTGCCTCCACTGTGACACCACAGAAGCTCAGGGAGCCCTGGAGACTGTGGTGATGCTATGGAACCTGATGCAACCCTGCCTCCACTGTGACACCACAGAACCTCTGGGAGCCCTGGAGACCGTGCTGATGCTATGGAACCTGATGCAACCCTGCCTCCACTGTGACACCACAGAAGCTCGGGGAGCTCTGCAGACCGTGGGGATGCTGGCGAAGCTGACGGAACCCTGGGCACCACAGTGACGCTATGGAACCTGGTGGAACCGAGGGGCCACAGTGACGCTGTGGGGCCTTTTGGAAGCAACAGGACCCTGGTGGGAAGCCACGGGATGATTAATCCTGCACGAACCTGCTCCAGGTGGGCTCCTCTCTCCCGGCTTCCACAGGTGCTGCTAGGATCCCACTCCGGCACTGGCTTGGCACGGGCTCACGGCTTCCTTTGGCAATGGCTCTGCTCCAGGATGGCATGCTGCAGAGAATGCAGGTAGATTTTGTGCTCACTCCTGGCATGCAGCTGGACAATAAAGCCTGATCCAGCCCCCCCTCAGCATATGTCCGGCTCTGGCATTGGGGCGGGGCAACTTTGGGAGCAGCCCCAGCCCTGCTCCTGCTCCCGGCTGGGCACCCAGCTGCTGGGACACAGGTGTGTCCTGATGCCACCGTCTACTCCTTTGAGAAGGGGAGGACAGAGTGCATCAGGGAGTTTGGTGTGGCTTACATGCGGCAAGGAGAAGGTGCAGCCCCAAACTGGCTTTCACTTCTAGAACCTTTTGCTATTGCGGGAGCAGCTGCTGGAGCTTTTCAACCGAGCTGCAAGAGTGAAAAGTGTGATGGCATGTCTATCTGAGAAGGAAGGTTCGGTGCCGCAGCCTGTTGTGCACAATTTATATGCTGATAAGAGAAGGGGGTGCTTTTGGAACGTTTTCCTTCCTGACACTTCTGTCTCTGTGAGCTTTAGCTGCTTGGACTCAGGGATACCGAAGGTATGTGAAAGTGACTGGGATGCGAGAATCATGTTGCACAGGGAACAGGGAAGGTCAGCAAATGTTTCCTGTCCTGGCACATCTCTCAGTCTGAACTGCAGCTGCAGATGCTTCACTTCCGCCAAGGACTCTGCCACCTTGAGAGAAGGATGCGCTCTATGGAGTTGAGAAAGAAAGTGCGTCTCACTAGCTTCTTTCCTCTACTTCATAGACAGCAAAGGGGCTATGAAAGGCAGCACTGGCTTTTTGTTCTAGGACTTCTTCTTTACAAGCAGCTGCTGGATGTTTGGAAGGGGGTTTGGGATATGCAAAAATGAGAGGCTAAGATGGTAAGAGGGTAAGATGGAAGTCATCTGGCAAAAGCAGAGCTCACAAAAGGGCCAGCTGTGAAAGCTCTTGCTGCCTACAACTTCAACTGCACCCCTCAAAGCAGCAGCACACATGCTGCTCTCGGCACTTTCCTTCTCAGCTCTACGCACCATCCTAAGCCTTGCCTCTCCCACACTCAGGATCCAAAGACAACGGCACCAGGGACTGCTCACACACTAAAGGCACCAGGACAAAAGGCTCACCAGCTTGGCCTTTGCATTCCCGCTGACAGCTCCACAGCTTGAACCCAGAGAACTGCCTGCTGCCAACAGCCTTTCCAATCACTCTGAGCACCTCATGACAAGGAGTGTGGGGAATGAATCTCCAGCAGCCTCCTGCCCCAGGCTGTCCCCCGGGAGCAGCCCTGCTCCAGGCCGTGACTGCCACCTGCACAGCCAAAGGACCCAGAGCCGGTGTTACACACCACGGCTGTGCCTGGCACAGAGACACCAGTGGCCACACAAGTGGCCATGGCACTGTCCACACACAGTCCCTGCTGCTGCTCCCCCAGCCGCTGGCACCAACTCCCAGCCACCCACTCCTAAAGCCACGGGGCCCACTGGGACACTGCGGGGGCTCGTGGAAGCCAGCGGCCATTGTGACACAGCGGGGCTGCACAGAGCCCACGGTGCTTTGTGACCCGTGGCTCCCAGGAGAGCCTTTGTTGTTGGGGAAGATGAAACAGGAAAGCCTTATAAATATGATTGCCTAACAAAAGATTCTGGGAATATGAAAACTGTGAGCGACATCGAAATGAAGGCCATCTTTGAGATATAGAGTCTTAGTTACTGAACAACTGGAAAACAATGGTATAGCCGGCTGAAGGTAATCCCCTCTTGATTGAACAATACCCTCTGCTTGCAGACAGGTCCAAGGGTCAGAGCAGACCCTACTAGCTCAGCAGAAGGGGTCCAAAGAGTAGTTTTTAGAAGTTAAAATGTAACACTCTATGGTAATGTAAGAACTCTTATAGGCTGTATGTAAATGCTATAGGATTTGTACCTTGTATTAGATTGGCTACTGAGAATTAGAATATTCACTACAGAAGATGATTTATTGTATTGTAACAAGCTCCTCGCTCTCTTAACTCCTCTCCTCTTAGTAATGCTCTTCTCCTCTTAGTAACGCTCTTAGTAACTCTCTTAGTAGCTCTCTTAGTAATGCTCTTCTCCTCTTAGTAGCTCTCTTAGTAACTCTCTTGCTCTTCTTCTTCCTCTTAATTCAGCTCTCCTCTTAGTTTGTCTCTCTTGCTCTTTACACTCTTAGCTCTCAGCCTCTTGCTCTAGCTCTCTCGCTCACTCTCTCTCCCTCTCTTACACCTTGGGCCTGCTTGGAGCTGCAGCTGGCAGCTCTAAGCAGTGCCCCTGTACCCACGCCCTCTGCAATAAACTGCATGCTCCAAAGACCTGCTTATAGAGATCTCTCGTCGCCGTCCATCTCCAGCCGGGCCCGACCGAACCCACACCCTCATCACCATCATCGCCATCAATTTCGACAAACTGGCGCCCAAACGTGAGTGAAGGCCTGATTCAGCTTCTTCCACCTGTGAGAGACTTCGCCATGGACGGTAACTAAAAGACCAGTTATAGCCACCTGGAACGTGTCGTGAGCACGGCATACCGTTGCTGCGCAGCGTAAAAGCCGGAGCTCTATAACTCTGCTGAGGCAGCCCTCGAGCACGGGGAGCCGTTACTTCGTAGCAATTACCTGGAGCTCTCGGAGGGAGGAAATTGCCTGGCAGTCCTCGAGCACAGACGGCCACTGCTGCGCAGCGGTTACCTGGAGCTCTTTGAGGAAGTTTGCCGTGGTACCCCTCGAGCACGGACACGCTGCTAAGCAGTGCAGACCGGAGCTCTTAGGAGGGATCCAGCCGCGCGCCCGAGCACAGGCGGGTATTGCTCAGCACCGCCCGCGCTGGAGCTCTGAGTGGAGACACCTGCGAGGTCCCGAGCACGGAAAGCCGTTGCCAAGCGACGCCTGAAACCGGAGCTCTGAGGAGGGACCCGACAGCAGCGTCCTGAGCGCCGTGTGGAGAGCCTGGCCAGCCCCCCACGACGGACTTCTGATTAAGGACCCTGCCCCCTGCGACATCTAGGTGAGTATCATACTGGTCAATAATGGGACAAACTCACTCTGCCCATGACAGACATCTCTATAAACAACTTAAGTACTTACTAAGCTCCGGTCCAAGTCAATTACCTAAACAGGAGCTAAAAAACCTCTTAGAATGGACTCTGATTAATTTCCCAAATGCTGACCGTTCAGCCGTCTTTACAAGAGACTTCTGGGACACAGTTCGGGTTAAACTCTTTAATAATATCTCCCGCCGGGATTGGGCTGCCGCGGAGCTGGTCCCGGCTTGCAGAGCGCTCGTGGAGCTGTTTGCTGCGAAGGCGCCGCCCGCAGCAGCCACCTCGCCGGGTCCCGCTCCTGCTGCGAGCCCGCCCCTTGCCGCCGCGAGCCTGCAACCGGGCACGGCCCCCGCCCCGCCGCCGGACCTCACGGCTCCGGTACCCGCGGTCCAGCTGTCTCGTGCCGCCCCGCCCCACCCCCCCGCGGTCCCTGCACCGGTCACCCCTGCCCCACCGGACTCCACCGCCCCCCCCACCGCCCCCGTCATCTCCACCCCCACGGTCCCGTTAGTCCCTGCTGTCCCGCCTCTCGCGGCTCCGGTAGCCGCGGTCCGACTGACTCGTGCCGCCCCGCCCCCCGCCCCCGCTGTCCTGGCAGCCGTCACCCCTGTCCCACCGGACCCTACGACCCCCTCCACAGCTCCCCCCATCCCCGCCCCCCCCATCCCGTTCCTCCCTGCTGCCCCGGCTCCCGCGGTCCCCGCCCTCGGCTCCAGCGTCTTCGCGGCCCCGTCCCTCGCTCCTCCCACCCCGTCCGCCAGCGCCTTCGCGGCCCCGCCCCCCGCCGATAGCCCCGCGGGGCCAGCGGCTGCTCCCCAGCCACCTACGGGTCCTACCGCTCCCCTAGCCGCGCCTGTTATGGCTGTAGCCACCATCATAGCCGGCCCCCCGCAAAGCCAGGCGGCGACCCTTCTTCCAGCCCCCCAGGTCCCCCTCGCCGCCACCGACACGGCGCCGGTGGTGGTCAACGTCCCGTCCGCGTCCGTGGGACACGGAGCGCCCCAGCCCCGCCAGCCACCTGGTGCCGGCGCTGCAGCGCCTACACAGATGGCTGCTGCCTCTCCCGTGCCTGCCGCTGCTCCAGCCCCGTCTCCTGGCACCGCCGCGCCGGCAGCCACACCAGCCCAGCCTGCAAACTCCCAGCGGCAGCACGCCGCGGTCCAGCCGCCGACTGGCCCACCGTTCGCCATGGCCCCACCGCAACATACTCCCGCCGCCTCCACGCCGGCCCTCCCGCCTCCCGCAGCCCCGGGATCGTCTCCTGCCGACGGGACAGCCCTGCCACCTCCCGCTCTCCCCGACACACAGACAGCGGCCATCACAGTCCGCCACGTTGACCTGATGGCGCAACCCACGCACGCTCACACTTCTCCAACCACAGCACTGCTCACGGAACTAGCTCCGCCACCGCCCCCCACGGCTTTCACCTCGCCTTCAATAGAGCCACCCGCACCCCCTCGCCCGCTGCCGCGGAGCCGGTTGCTCGCGGCCCCCCCGCCTCCTCGCCCGCCACCGCGGAGATCGGCAGTGCCATCGCCGCCCCCGCCGGGGCCCTCCGGCACCGCACAGCTGTATCCCTCGGCTACCGCCGCCCAGCAACATCCCTCCGCGCAGCTCAGCCTCGCCTCACAAGCCGCAAACAGGGGGGGAACGGAGGGCAGTGGTGCAGCTCCAGTGGCAGGGAAGACGGAGAGCCGCTCTGCCCGAGCTGATGCTTTAAATCTAACACCAGGAAACCCTGAAAAGCAGCCAGATTTGTTTGCAATGAGCCCCAGAGTCCCGCCAGCGAGCGGCTGGGATCTTGCAACCCATAAGGAGAAAACGAGTTCTGAGAGTTTGTTAGCGCTACTTTCTGAATCAAAAAATCCTCCAAAGTGCTCAGATTATTCTCAATTAACAGATTGGCATGAAATAAGACTCCAAAGCTGTAAAGATGAAAGTCTATTAGCTAAGCCTGTGATAGCTAGCCAACAGCCTGACAGTCCCAAAACGTGGGTTCCCATCCCCACTCACGAAATTAAAGAACTAAGAAGGGCTGTAAGAGATAGTGGTATTTGCTCACCGTATCTTAAACAACTGCTAAAAAGTACCCTAAAAAGAACACATCAAACCCTAAAACGCATTTTAGATCAACAGAGAGGGGGAGAAGTCCAGGATACACCTCAAAGGAGGTTGAACAAGGCTTTGTATGTTTACAATTTTTTGAATAGCTCTGCAGAAGAGCCTGATCCCCCCATTTATAGACATTTTTTGAACAACAAAAAAGCAAAACTGAAAGAGCGCCCCCCAGTTTTGATTAAAAATCTAGACTCAGGAAAAATAGAAGGACCATACAATCTTATAATGTGGGGGAAGGGGTTTGCATGTGTTTCCACAGGTGAAGGAATCAAGTGGGTTCCAGCAAAAAACGTGAAGCCATACCTCGCATCAAAGCCTGCTGATGCCACCACACCAGCCAGTGACTCTGCAAGTGGAAGCCAGGAAGCAAGCACCCAGACCTGAACTGCGCAGAATCACCAGAAGAAAGTGATCTGCCAAAAACAGCTCAAGAAAAGAATGGAGTTTTCTCATTTGCGCGCGTGCATGTTGCTTTTATTCTTTTGTTTTAGTTTTTGTAGTGAAGCTTTACCTGTGAATCAACCAAAGACAAATGTCTGGGTTGCTTTAGCCAAATCCGCAGGCTCCGATACCATCTGTCTATCTGACACAAGCCCTGACAAACCTTTTTCAACCTGTTTAGTTGGAGTACCTCTTCCAGAAGGTTTTGATAATATTACTCTTGATAAGTATTGGCCATATGACGATCATCATGTATCTCCAACTCCCAGCCATAGACACCAAACTTATATTGATAATTCTAAAATTGATAAATCTGACCTTCAAGAGCTAGAAATCCTAGGTTCGTTAACTATGGATACCTGCTATTTCTTTCACTTTCAAGGAGAAAACGGTCCCCATTTAAATGTTACCCCATATCACCCAGCTTATAGCAATGTAACTTCTTGGTGTAGTCAAGTTAAGCTTCTTATATATGACGAACCTCATGCAGATCGTTTTAGCAAACTTCCTATTCGATTCCCCAGAGGAATTTGGCTCATCTGTGGAGACAGGGCCTGGCAAGGTATACCTTCAAAAATAGATGGTGGCCCTTGTGCTCTGGGACAACTTACAATTATTGCTCCCAGTGTCAAAGAGGTAATCAAAAAGAAAAGCAGAAAGATCAGATCTTCCTGGGGACATCAGTACGATAGTGACTGTGATAGTGACTTCCACCCTTGGAACTCTGGAAAATCAATTGTTGCAAGCATTTTTCTACCTCAGTTAAGCTCCTCAATTGCTTTAAAACAGTTAAACAAGTTGGGATGTTGGCTCAGCAAGGAGGTAAATGCCACCTCTACTATGATCAGTGATCTGTTAACCGATGAAGAGGCAGTCAGACATGCCACTTTACAAAATAGAGCTGCCGTTGATTATCTTTTATTAGCACATGGGCACGGCTGTGAAGATTTTGAAGGATTATGCTGTATGAACTTATCCGATCATTCTGTTTCCATTCACAAACAGCTACAAAACCTAAAGGATCTAGCTAACCAAATTAGAACAGATGACCCGTCTTGGCTGGACAGTTTGTTTGATGATTGGAGCTTTGCACCTTGGCTAAGGGAACTCTGTAAAATAGGCTTGATTATTCTAGTAGTAATAATTATAGTTTTAGTAGCAGTACCTTGTATGCTTCAGTGTGTGCAAAAAATAACGAGTAGGACTGTATCTAATATCTTAGTTGTTCATCAGAACGGGGGAGATGTTGGGGAAGATGAAACAGGAAAGCCTTATAAATATGATTGCCTAACAAAAGATTCTGGGAATATGAAAACTGTGAGCGACATCGAAATGAAGGCCATCTTTGAGATATAGAGTCTTAGTTACTGAACAACTGGAAAACAATGGTATAGCCGGCTGAAGGTAATCTCCTCTTGATTGAACAATACCCTCTGCTTGCAGACAGGTCCAAGGGTCAGAGCAGACCCTACTAGCTCAGCAGAAGGGGTCCAAAGAGTAGTTTTTAGAAGTTAAAATGTAACACTCTATGGTAATGTAAGAACTCTTATAGGCTGTATGTAAATGCTATAGGATTTGTACCTTGTATTAGATTGGCTACTGAGAATTAGAATATTCACTACAGAAGATGATTTATTGTATTGTAACAAGCTCCTCGCTCTCTTAACTCCTCTCCTCTTAGTAATGCTCTTCTCCTCTTAGTAACGCTCTTAGTAACTCTCTTAGTAGCTCTCTTAGTAATGCTCTTCTCCTCTTAGTAGCTCTCTTAGTAACTCTCTTGCTCTTCTTCTTCCTCTTAATTCAGCTCTCCTCTTAGTTTGTCTCTCTTGCTCTTTACACTCTTAGCTCTCAGCCTCTTGCTCTAGCTCTCTCGCTCACTCTCTCTCCCTCTCTTACACCTTGGGCCTGCTTGGAGCTGCAGCTGGCAGCTCTAAGCAGTGCCCCTGTACCCACGCCCTCTGCAATAAACTGCATGCTCCAAAGACCTGCTTATAGAGATCTCTCGTCGCCGTCCATCTCCAGCCGGGCCCGACCGAACCCACACCCTCATCACCATCATCGCCATCAATTTCGACATTTGTGATGCTGGGGAACTACAAGGAAGCCTGGCTCCTCTGTGACACCACCACAGAAGCTCAGGGGAGCCCTGGAGACCGTGCTGATGCTATTGAACCTGATGCAACCCTGCCTCCTCTGTGACACCACAGAAGCTCTTGGAGCCCTGGAGACCGTGCTGATGCTATGGAACCTGATGCAACCCTGCCTCCTCTGTGACACCACAGAACCTCTGGGAGCCCTGGAGACCGTGCTGATGCTATGGAACCTGATGCAACCCTGCCTCCACTGTGACACCACAGAAGCTCAGGGAGCCCTGGAGACTGTGGTGATGCTATGGAACCTGATGCAACCCTGCCTCCACTGTGACACCACAGAACCTCTGGGAGCCCTGGAGACCGTGCTGATGCTATGGAACCTGATGCAACCCTGCCTCCACTGTGACACCACAGAAGCTCGGGGAGCTCTGCAGACCGTGGGGATGCTGGCGAAGCTGACGGAACCCTGGGCACCACAGTGACGCTATGGAACCTGGTGGAACCGAGGGGCCACAGTGACACTGTGGGGCCTTTTGGAAGCAACAGGACCCTGGTGGGAAGCCACGGGATGATTAATCCTGCACGAACCTGCTCCAGGTGGGCTCCTCTCTCCCGGCTTCCACAGGTGCTGCTAGGATCCCACTCCGGCACTGGCTTGGCACGGGCTGACGGCTTCCTTTGGCAATGGCTCTGCTCCAGGATGGCATGCTGCAGAGAATGCAGGTAGATTTTGTGCTCACTCCTGGCATGCAGCTGGACAATAAAGCCTGATCCAGCCCCCCCTCAGCATATGTCCGGCTCTGGCATTGGGGCGGGGCAACTTTGGGAGCAGCCCCAGCCCTGCTCCTGCTCCCGGCTGGGCACCCAGCTGCTGGGACACAGGTGTGTCCTGATGCCACCGTCTACTCCTTTGAGAAGGGGAGGACAGAGTGCATCAGGGAGTTTGGTGTGGCTTACATGCGGCAAGGAGAAGGTGCAGCCCCAAACTGGCTTTCACTTCTAGAACCTTTTGCTATTGCGGGAGCAGCTGCTGGAGCTTTTCAACCGAGCTGCAAGAGTGAAAAGTGTGATGGCATGTCTATCTGAGAAGGAAGGTTCGGTGCCGCAGCCTGTTGTGCACAATTTATATGCTGATAAGAGAAGGGGGTGCTTTTGGAACGTTTTCCTTCCTGACACTTCTGTCTCTGTGAGCTTTAGCTGCTTGGACTCAGGGATACCGAAGGTATGTGAAAGTGACTGGGATGCGAGAATCATGTTGCACAGGGAACAGGGAAGGTCAGCAAATGTTTCCTGTCCTGGCACATCTCTCAGTCTGAACTGCAGCTGCAGATGCTTCACTTCCGCCAAGGACTCTGCCACCTTGAGAGAAGGATGCGCTCTATGGAGTTGAGAAAGAAAGTGCGTCTCACTAGCTTCTTTCCTCTACTTCATAGACAGCAAAGGGGCTATGAAAGGCAGCACTGGCTTTTTGTTCTAGGACTTCTTCTTTACAAGCAGCTGCTGGATGTTTGGAAGGGGGTTTGGGATATGCAAAAATGAGAGGCTAAGATGGTAAGAGGGTAAGATGGAAGTCATCTGGCAAAAGCAGAGCTCACAAAAGGGCCAGCTGTGAAAGCTCTTGCTGCCTACAACTTCAACTGCACCCCTCAAAGCAGCAGCACACACGCTGCTCTCGGCACTTTCCTTCTCAGCTCTACGCACCATCCTAAGCCTTGCCTCTCCCACACTCAGGATCCAAAGACAACGGCACCAGGGACTGCTCACACACTAAAGGCACCAGGACAAAAGGCTCACCAGCTTGGCCTTTGCATTCCCGCTGACAGCTCCACAGCTTGAACCCAGAGAACTGCCTGCTGCCAACAGCCTTTCCAATCACTCTGAGCACCTCATGACAAGGAGTGTGGGGAATGAATCTCCAGCAGCCTCCTGCCCCAGGCTGTCCCCCGGGAGCAGCCCTGCTCCAGGCCGTGACTGCCACCTGCACAGCCAAAGGACCCAGAGCCGGTGTTACACACCACGGCTGTGCCTGGCACAGAGACACCAGTGGCCACACAAGTGGCCATGGCACTGTCCACACACAGTCCCTGCTGCTGCTCCCCCAGCCGCTGGCACCAACTCCCAGCCACCCACTCCTAAAGCCACGGGGCCCACTGGGACACTGCGGGGGCTCGTGGAAGCCAGCGGCCATTGTGACACAGCGGGGCTGCACAGAGCCCACGGTGCTTTGTGACCCGTGGCTCCCAGGAGAGCCTTTGTTGTTGGGGAAGATGAAACAGGAAAGCCTTATAAATATGATTGCCTAACAAAAGATTCTGGGAATATGAAAACTGTGAGCGACATCGAAATGAAGGCCATCTTTGAGATATAGAGTCTTAGTTACTGAACAACTGGAAAACAATGGTATAGCCGGCTGAAGGTAATCCCCTCTTGATTGAACAATACCCTCTGCTTGCAGACAGGTCCAAGGGTCAGAGCAGACCCTACTAGCTCAGCAGAAGGGGTCCAAAGAGTAGTTTTTAGAAGTTAAAATGTAACACTCTATGGTAATGTAAGAACTCTTATAGGCTGTATGTAAATGCTATAGGATTTGTACCTTGTATTAGATTGGCTACTGAGAATTAGAATATTCACTACAGAAGATGATTTATTGTATTGTAACAAGCTCCTCGCTCTCTTAACTCCTCTCCTCTTAGTAATGCTCTTCTCCTCTTAGTAACGCTCTTAGTAACTCTCTTAGTAGCTCTCTTAGTAATGCTCTTCTCCTCTTAGTAGCTCTCTTAGTAACTCTCTTGCTCTTCTTCTTCCTCTTAATTCAGCTCTCCTCTTAGTTTGTCTCTCTTGCTCTTTACACTCTTAGCTCTCAGCCTCTTGCTCTAGCTCTCTCGCTCACTCTCTCTCCCTCTCTTACACCTTGGGCCTGCTTGGAGCTGCAGCTGGCAGCTCTAAGCAGTGCCCCTGTACCCACGCCCTCTGCAATAAACTGCATGCTCCAAAGACCTGCTTATAGAGATCTCTCGTCGCCGTCCATCTCCAGCCGGGCCCGACCGAACCCACACCCTCATCACCATCATCGCCATCAATTTCGACAAACTGGCGCCCAAACGTGAGTGAAGGCCTGATTCAGCTTCTTCCACCTGTGAGAGACTTCGCCATGGACGGTAACTAAAAGACCAGTTATAGCCACCTGGAACGTGTCGTGAGCACGGCATACCGTTGCTGCGCAGCGTAAAAGCCGGAGCTCTATAACTCTGCTGAGGCAGCCCTCGAGCACGGGGAGCCGTTACTTCGTAGCAATTACCTG
The DNA here is from genome assembly GCF_041296385.1 of Aphelocoma coerulescens. Classification (NCBI taxonomy): domain Eukaryota; kingdom Metazoa; phylum Chordata; class Aves; order Passeriformes; family Corvidae; genus Aphelocoma; species Aphelocoma coerulescens. The sequence continues at coordinate 125,658 of NW_027183591.1, forward strand.
GAGCTCTCGGAGGGAGGAAATTGCCTGGCAGTCCTCGAGCACAGACGGCCACTGCTGCGCAGCGGTTACCTGGAGCTCTTTGAGGAAGTTTGCCGTGGTACCCCTCGAGCACGGACACGCTGCTAAGCAGTGCAGACCGGAGCTCTTAGGAGGGATCCAGCCGCGCGCCCGAGCACAGGCGGGTATTGCTCAGCACCGCCCGCGCTGGAGCTCTGAGTGGAGACACCTGCGAGGTCCCGAGCACGGAAAGCCGTTGCCAAGCGACGCCTGAAACCGGAGCTCTGAGGAGGGACCCGACAGCAGCGTCCTGAGCGCCGTGTGGAGAGCCTGGCCAGCCCCCCACGACGGACTTCTGATTAAGGACCCTGCCCCCTGCGACATCTAGGTGAGTATCATACTGGTCAATAATGGGACAAACTCACTCTGCCCATGACAGACATCTCTATAAACAACTTAAGTACTTACTAAGCTCCGGTCCAAGTCAATTACCTAAACAGGAGCTAAAAAACCTCTTAGAATGGACTCTGATTAATTTCCCAAATGCTGACCGTTCAGCCGTCTTTACAAGAGACTTCTGGGACACAGTTCGGGTTAAACTCTTTAATAATATCTCCCGCCGGGATTGGGCTGCCGCGGAGCTGGTCCCGGCTTGCAGAGCGCTCGTGGAGCTGTTTGCTGCGAAGGCGCCGCCCGCAGCAGCCACCTCGCCGGGTCCCGCTCCTGCTGCGAGCCCGCCCCTTGCCGCCGCGAGCCTGCAACCGGGCACGGCCCCCGCCCCGCCGCCGGACCTCACGGCTCCGGTACCCGCGGTCCAGCTGTCTCGTGCCGCCCCGCCCCACCCCCCCGCGGTCCCTGCACCGGTCACCCCTGCCCCACCGGACTCCACCGCCCCCCCCACCGCCCCCGTCATCTCCACCCCCACGGTCCCGTTAGTCCCTGCTGTCCCGCCTCTCGCGGCTCCGGTAGCCGCGGTCCGACTGACTCGTGCCGCCCCGCCCCCCGCCCCCGCTGTCCTGGCAGCCGTCACCCCTGTCCCACCGGACCCTACGACCCCCTCCACCGCTCCCCCCATCCCCGCCCCCCCCATCCCGTTCCTCCCTGCTGCCCCGGCTCCCGCGGTCCCCGCCCTCGGCTCCAGCGTCTTCGCGGCCCCGTCCCTCGCTCCTCCCACCCCGTCCGCCAGCGCCTTCGCGGCCCCGCCCCCCGCCGATAGCCCCGCGGGGCCAGCGGCTGCTCCCCAGCCACCTACGGGTCCTACCGCTCCCCTAGCCGCGCCTGTTATGGCTGTAGCCACCATCATAGCCGGCCCCCCGCAAAGCCAGGCGGCGACCCTTCTTCCAGCCCCCCAGGTCCCCCTCGCCGCCACCGACACGGCGCCGGTGGTGGTCAACGTCCCGTCCGCGTCCGTGGGACACGGAGCGCCCCAGCCCCGCCAGCCACCTGGTGCCGGCGCTGCAGCGCCTACACAGATGGCTGCTGCCTCTCCCGTGCCTGCCGCTGCTCCAGCCCCGTCTCCTGGCACCGCCGCGCCGGCAGCCACACCAGCCCAGCCTGCAAACTCCCAGCGGCAGCACGCCGCGGTCCAGCCGCCGACTGGCCCACCGTTCGCCATGGCCCCACCGCAACATACTCCCGCCGCCTCCACGCCGGCCCTCCCGCCTCCCGCAGCCCCGGGATCGTCTCCTGCCGACGGGACAGCCCTGCCACCTCCCGCTCTCCCCGACACACAGACAGCGGCCATCACAGTCCGCCACGTTGACCTGATGGCGTAACCCACGCACGCTCACACTTCTCCAACCACAGCACTGCTCACGGAACTAGCTCCGCCACCGCCCCCCACGGCTTTCACCTCGCCTTCAATAGAGCCACCCGCACCCCCTCGCCCGCTGCCGCGGAGCCGGTTGCTCGCGGCCCCCCCGCCTCCTCGCCCGCCACCGCGGAGATCGGCAGTGCCATCGCCGCCCCCGCCGGGGCCCTCCGGCACCGCACAGCTGTATCCCTCGGCTACCGCCGCCCAGCAACATCCCTCCGCGCAGCTCAGCCTCGCCTCACAAGCCGCAAACAGGGGGGGAACGGAGGGCAGTGGTGCAGCTCCAGTGGCAGGGAAGACGGAGAGCCGCTCTGCCCGAGCTGATGCTTTAAATCTAACACCAGGAAACCCTGAAAAGCAGCCAGATTTGTTTGCAATGAGCCCCAGAGTCCCGCCAGCGAGCGGCTGGGATCTTGCAACCCATAAGGAGAAAACGAGTTCTGAGAGTTTGTTAGCGCTACTTTCTGAATCAAAAAATCCTCCAAAGTGCTCAGATTATTCTCAATTAACAGATTGGCATGAAATAAGACTCCAAAGCTGTAAAGATGAAAGTCTATTAGCTAAGCCTGTGATAGCTAGCCAACAGCCTGACAGTCCCAAAACGTGGGTTCCCATCCCCACTCACGAAATTAAAGAACTAAGAAGGGCTGTAAGAGATAGTGGTATTTGCTCACCGTATCTTAAACAACTGCTAAAAAGTACCCTAAAAAGAACACATCAAACCCTAAAACGCATTTTAGATCAACAGAGAGGGGGAGAAGTCCAGGATACACCTCAAAGGAGGTTGAACAAGGCTTTGTATGTTTACAATTTTTTGAATAGCTCTGCAGAAGAGCCTGATCCCCCCATTTATAGACATTTTTTGAACAACAAAAAAGCAAAACTGAAAGAGCGCCCCCCAGTTTTGATTAAAAATCTAGACTCAGGAAAAATAGAAGGACCATACAATCTTATAATGTGGGGGAAGGGGTTTGCATGTGTTTCCACAGGTGAAGGAATCAAGTGGGTTCCAGCAAAAAACGTGAAGCCATACCTCGCATCAAAGCCTGCTGATGCCACCACACCAGCCAGTGACTCTGCAAGTGGAAGCCAGGAAGCAAGCACCCAGACCTGAACTGCGCAGAATCACCAGAAGAAAGTGATCTGCCAAAAACAGCTCAAGAAAAGAATGGAGTTTTCTCATTTGCGCGCGTGCATGTTGCTTTTATTCTTTTGTTTTAGTTTTTGTAGTGAAGCTTTACCTGTGAATCAACCAAAGACAAATGTCTGGGTTGCTTTAGCCAAATCCGCAGGCTCCGATACCATCTGTCTATCTGACACAAGCCCTGACAAACCTTTTTCAACCTGTTTAGTTGGAGTACCTCTTCCAGAAGGTTTTGATAATATTACTCTTGATAAGTATTGGCCATATGACGATCATCATGTATCTCCAACTCCCAGCCATAGACACCAAACTTATATTGATAATTCTAAAATTGATAAATCTGACCTTCAAGAGCTAGAAATCCTAGGTTCGTTAACTATGGATACCTGCTATTTCTTTCACTTTCAAGGAGAAAACGGTCCCCATTTAAATGTTACCCCATATCACCCAGCTTATAGCAATGTAACTTCTTGGTGTAGTCAAGTTAAGCTTCTTATATATGACGAACCTCATGCAGATCGTTTTAGCAAACTTCCTATTCGATTCCCCAGAGGAATTTGGCTCATCTGTGGAGACAGGGCCTGGCAAGGTATACCTTCAAAAATAGATGGTGGCCCTTGTGCTCTGGGACAACTTACAATTATTGCTCCCAGTGTCAAAGAGGTAATCAAAAAGAAAAGCAGAAAGATCAGATCTTCCTGGGGACATCAGTACGATAGTGACTGTGATAGTGACTTCCACCCTTGGAACTCTGGAAAATCAATTGTTGCAAGCATTTTTCTACCTCAGTTAAGCTCCTCAATTGCTTTAAAACAGTTAAACAAGTTGGGATGTTGGCTCAGCAAGGAGGTAAATGCCACCTCTACTATGATCAGTGATCTGTTAACCGATGAAGAGGCAGTCAGACATGCCACTTTACAAAATAGAGCTGCCGTTGATTATCTTTTATTAGCACATGGGCACGGCTGTGAAGATTTTGAAGGATTATGCTGTATGAACTTATCCGATCATTCTGTTTCCATTCACAAACAGCTACAAAACCTAAAGGATCTAGCTAACCAAATTAGAACAGATGACCCGTCTTGGCTGGACAGTTTGTTTGATGATTGGAGCTTTGCACCTTGGCTAAGGGAACTCTGTAAAATAGGCTTGATTATTCTAGTAGTAATAATTATAGTTTTAGTAGCAGTACCTTGTATGCTTCAGTGTGTGCAAAAAATAACGAGTAGGACTGTATCTAATATCTTAGTTGTTCATCAGAACGGGGGAGATGTTGGGGAAGATGAAACAGGAAAGCCTTATAAATATGATTGCCTAACAAAAGATTCTGGGAATATGAAAACTGTGAGCGACATCGAAATGAAGGCCATCTTTGAGATATAGAGTCTTAGTTACTGAACAACTGGAAAACAATGGTATAGCCGGCTGAAGGTAATCCCCTCTTGATTGAACAATACCCTCTGCTTGCAGACAGGTCCAAGGGTCAGAGCAGACCCTACTAGCTCAGCAGAAGGGGTCCAAAGAGTAGTTTTTAGAAGTTAAAATGTAACACTCTATGGTAATGTAAGAACTCTTATAGGCTGTATGTAAATGCTATAGGATTTGTACCTTGTATTAGATTGGCTACTGAGAATTAGAATATTCACTACAGAAGATGATTTATTGTATTGTAACAAGCTCCTCGCTCTCTTAACTCCTCTCCTCTTAGTAATGCTCTTCTCCTCTTAGTAACGCTCTTAGTAACTCTCTTAGTAGCTCTCTTAGTAATGCTCTTCTCCTCTTAGTAGCTCTCTTAGTAACTCTCTTGCTCTTCTTCTTCCTCTTAATTCAGCTCTCCTCTTAGTTTGTCTCTCTTGCTCTTTACACTCTTAGCTCTCAGCCTCTTGCTCTAGCTCTCTCGCTCACTCTCTCTCCCTCTCTTACACCTTGGGCCTGCTTGGAGCTGCAGCTGGCAGCTCTAAGCAGTGCCCCTGTACCCACGCCCTCTGCAATAAACTGCATGCTCCAAAGACCTGCTTATAGAGATCTCTCGTCGCCGTCCATCTCCAGCCGGGCCCGACCGAACCCACACCCTCATCACCATCATCGCCATCAATTTCGACATTTGTGATGCTGGGGAACTACGAGGAAGCCTGGCTCCTCTGTGACACCACCACAGAAGCTCAGGGGAGCCCTGGAGACCGTGCTGATGCTATTGAACCTGATGCAACCCTGCCTCCTCTGTGACACCACAGAAGCTCTTGGAGCCCTGGAGACCGTGCTGATGCTATGGAACCTGATGCAACCCTGCCTCCTCTGTGACACCACAGAACCTCTGGGAGCCCTGGAGACCGTGCTGATGCTATGGAACCTGATGCAACCCTGCCTCCACTGTGACACCACAGAAGCTCAGGGAGCCCTGGAGACTGTGGTGATGCTATGGAACCTGATGCAACCCTGCCTCCACTGTGACACCACAGAACCTCTGGGAGCCCTGGAGACCGTGCTGATGCTATGGAACCTGATGCAACCCTGCCTCCACTGTGACACCACAGAAGCTCGGGGAGCTCTGCAGACCGTGGGGATGCTGGCGAAGCTGACGGAACCCTGGGCACCACAGTGACGCTATGGAACCTGGTGGAACCGAGGGGCCACAGTGACGCTGTGGGGCCTTTTGGAAGCAACAGGACCCTGGTGGGAAGCCACGGGATGATTAATCCTGCACGAACCTGCTCCAGGTGGGCTCCTCTCTCCCGGCTTCCACAGGTGCTGCTAGGATCCCACTCCGGCACTGGCTTGGCACGGGCTGACGGCTTCCTTTGGCAATGGCTCTGCTCCAGGATGGCATGCTGCAGAGAATGCAGGTAGATTTTGTGCTCACTCCTGGCATGCAGCTGGACAATAAAGCCTGATCCAGCCCCCCCTCAGCATATGTCCGGCTCTGGCATTGGGGCGGGGCAACTTTGGGAGCAGCCCCAGCCCTGCTCCTGCTCCCGGCTGGGCACCCAGCTGCTGGGACACAGGTGTGTCCTGATGCCACCGTCTACTCCTTTGAGAAGGGGAGGACAGAGTGCATCAGGGAGTTTGGTGTGGCTTACATGCGGCAAGGAGAAGGTGCAGCCCCAAACTGGCTTTCACTTCTAGAACCTTTTGCTATTGCGGGAGCAGCTGCTGGAGCTTTTCAACCGAGCTGCAAGAGTGAAAAGTGTGATGGCATGTCTATCTGAGAAGGAAGGTTCGGTGCCGCAGCCTGTTGTGCACAATTTATATGCTGATAAGAGAAGGGGGTGCTTTTGGAACGTTTTCCTTCCTGACACTTCTGTCTCTGTGAGCTTTAGCTGCTTGGACTCAGGGATACCGAAGGTATGTGAAAGTGACTGGGATGCGAGAATCATGTTGCACAGGGAACAGGGAAGGTCAGCAAATGTTTCCTGTCCTGGCACATCTCTCAGTCTGAACTGCAGCTGCAGATGCTTCACTTCCGCCAAGGACTCTGCCACCTTGAGAGAAGGATGCGCTCTATGGAGTTGAGAAAGAAAGTGCGTCTCACTAGCTTCTTTCCTCTACTTCATAGACAGCAAAGGGGCTATGAAAGGCAGCACTGGCTTTTTGTTCTAGGACTTCTTCTTTACAAGCAGCTGCTGGATGTTTGGAAGGGGGTTTGGGATATGCAAAAATGAGAGGCTAAGATGGTAAGAGGGTAAGATGGAAGTCATCTGGCAAAAGCAGAGCTCACAAAAGGGCCAGCTGAGAAAGCTCTTGCTGCCTACAACTTCAACTGCACCCCTCAAAGCAGCAGCACACACGCTGCTCTCGGCACTTTCCTTCTCAGCTCTACGCACCATCCTAAGCCTTGCCTCTCCCACACTCAGGATCCAAAGACAACGGCACCAGGGACTGCTCACACACTAAAGGCACCAGGACAAAAGGCTCACCAGCTTGGCCTTTGCATTCCCGCTGACAGCTCCACAGCTTGAACCCAGAGAACTGCCTGCTGCCAACAGCCTTTCCAATCACTCTGAGCACCTCATGACAAGGAGTGTGGGGAATGAATCTCCAGCAGCCTCCTGCCCCAGGCTGTCCCCCGGGAGCAGCCCTGCTCCAGGCCGTGACTGCCACCTGCACAGCCAAAGGACCCAGAGCCGGTGTTACACACCACGGCTGTGCCTGGCACAGAGACACCAGTGGCCACACAAGTGGCCATGGCACTGTCCACACACAGTCCCTGCTGCTGCTCCCCCAGCCGCTGGCACCAACTCCCAGCCACCCACTCCTAAAGCCACGGGGCCCACTGGGACACTGCGGGGGCTCGTGGAAGCCAGCGGCCATTGTGACACAGCGGGGCTACACAGAGCCCACGGTGCTTTGTGACCCGTGGCTCCCAGGAGAGCCTTTGTGATGCTGGGGAACTACAAGGAAGCCTGGCTCCTCTGTGACACCACCACAGAAGCTCAGGGGAGCCCTGGAGACCGTGCTGATGCTATTGAACCTGATGCAACCCTGCCTCCTCTGTGACACCACAGAAGCTCTTGGAGCCCTGGAGACCGTGGTGATGCTATGGAACCTGATGCAACCCTGCCTCCTCTGTGACACCACAGAACCTCTGGGAGCCCTGGAGACCGTGCTGATGCTATGGAACCTGATGCAACCCTGCCTCCACTGTGACACCACAGAAGCTCAGGGAGCCCTGGAGACTGTGGTGATGCTATGGAACCTGATGCAACCCTGCCTCCACTGTGACACCACAGAACCTCTGGGAGCCCTGGAGACCGTGCTGATGCTATGGAACCTGATGCAACCCTGCCTCCACTGTGACACCACAGAAGCTCGGGGAGCTCTGCAGACCGTGGGGATGCTGGCGAAGCTGACGGAACCCTGGGCACCACAGTGACGCTATGGAACCTGGTGGAACCGAGGGGCCACAGTGACACTGTGGGGCCTTTTGGAAGCAACAGGACCCTGGTGGGAAGCCACGGGATGATTAATCCTGCACGAACCTGCTCCAGGTGGGCTCCTCTCTCCCGGCTTCCACAGGTGCTGCTAGGATCCCACTCCGGCACTGGCTTGGCACGGGCTCACGGCTTCCTTTGGCAATGGCTCTGCTCCAGGATGGCATGCTGCAGAGAATGCAGGTAGATTTTGTGCTCACTCCTGGCATGCAGCTGGACAATAAAGCCTGATCCAGCCCCCCCTCAGCATATGTCCGGCTCTGGCATTGGGGCGGGGCAACTTTGGGAGCAGCCCCAGCCCTGCTCCTGCTCCCGGCTGGGCACCCAGCTGCTGGGACACAGGTGTGTCCTGATGCCACCGTCTACTCCTTTGAGAAGGGGAGGACAGAGTGCATCAGGGAGTTTGGTGTGGCTTACATGCGGCAAGGAGAAGGTGCAGCCCCAAACTGGCTTTCACTTCTAGAACCTTTTGCTATTGCGGGAGCAGCTGCTGGAGCTTTTCAACCGAGCTGCAAGAGTGAAAAGTGTGATGGCATGTCTATCTGAGAAGGAAGGTTCGGTGCCGCAGCCTGTTGTGCACAATTTATATGCTGATAAGAGAAGGGGGTGCTTTTGCAACGTTTTCCTTCCTGACACTTCTGTCTCTGTGAGCTTTAGCTGCTTGGACTCAGGGATACCGAAGGTATGTGAAAGTGACTGGGATGCGAGAATCATGTTGCACAGGGAACAGGGAAGGTCAGCAAATGTTTCCTGTCCTGGCACATCTCTCAGTCTGAACTGCAGCTGCAGATGCTTCACTTCCGCCAAGGACTCTGCCACCTTGAGAGAAGGATGCGCTCTATGGAGTTGAGAAAGAAAGTGCGTCTCACTAGCTTCTTTCCTCTACTTCATAGACAGCAAAGGGGCTATGAAAGGCAGCACTGGCTTTTTGTTCTAGGACTTCTTCTTTACAAGCAGCTGCTGGATGTTTGGAAGGGGGTTTGGGATATGCAAAAATGAGAGGCTAAGATGGTAAGAGGGTAAGATGGAAGTCATCTGGCAAAAGCAGAGCTCACAAAAGGGCCAGCTGAGAAAGCTCTTGCTGCCTACAACTTCAACTGCACCCCTCAAAGCAGCAGCACACACGCTGCTCTCGGCACTTTCCTTCTCAGCTCTACGCACCATCCTAAGCCTTGCCTCTCCCACACTCAGGATCCAAAGACAACGGCACCAGGGACTGCTCACACACTAAAGGCACCAGGACAAAAGGCTCACCAGCTTGGCCTTTGCATTCCCGCTGACAGCTCCACAGCTTGAACCCAGAGAACTGCCTGCTGCCAACAGCCTTTCCAATCACTCTGAGCACCTCATGACAAGGAGTGTGGGGAATGAATCTCCAGCAGCCTCCTGCCCCAGGCTGTCCCCCGGGAGCAGCCCTGCTCCAGGCCGTGACTGCCACCTGCACAGCCAAAGGACCCAGAGCCGGTGTTACACACCACGGCTGTGCCTGGCACAGAGACACCAGTGGCCACACAAGTGGCCATGGCACTGTCCACACACAGTCCCTGCTGCTGCTCCCCCAGCCGCTGGCACCAACTCCCAGCCACCCACTCCTAAAGCTACGGGGCCCACTGGGACACTGCGGGGGCTCGTGGAAGCCAGCGGCCATTGTGACACAGCGGGGCTGCACAGAGCCCACGGTGCTTTGTGACCCGTGGCTCCCAGGAGAGCCTTTGTGATGCTGGGGAACTACAAGGAAGCCTGGCTCCTCTGTGACACCACCACAGAAGCTCAGGGGAGCCCTGGAGACCGTGCTGATGCTATGGAACCTGATGCAACCCTGCCTCCTCTGTGACACCACAGAACCTCTGGGAGCCCTGGAGACCGTGCTGATGCTATGGAACCTGATGCAACCCTGCCTCCACTGTGACACCACAGAAGCTCAGGGAGCCCTGGAGACTGTGGTGATGCTATGGAACCTGATGCAACCCTGCCTCCACTGTGACACCACAGAACCTCTGGGAGCCCTGGAGACCGTGCTGATGCTATGGAACCTGATGCAACCCTGCCTCCACTGTGACACCACAGAAGCTCGGGGAGCTCTGCAGACCGTGGGGATGCTGGCGAAGCTGACGGAACCCTGGGCACCACAGTGACGCTATGGAACCTGGTGGAACCGAGGGGCCACAGTGACACTGTGGGGCCTTTTGGAAGCAACAGGACCCTGGTGGGAAGCCACGGGATGATTAATCCTGCACGAACCTGCTCCAGGTGGGCTCCTCTCTCCCGGCTTCCACAGGTGCTGCTAGGATCCCACTCCGGCACTGGCTTGGCACGGGCTCACGGCTTCCTTTGGCAATGGCTCTGCTCCAGGATGGCATGCTGCAGAGAATGCAGGTAGATTTTGTGCTCACTCCTGGCATGCAGCTGGACAATAAAGCCTGATCCAGCCCCCCCTCAGCATATGTCCGGCTCTGGCATTGGGGCGGGGCAACTTTGGGAGCAGCCCCAGCCCTGCTCCTGCTCCCGGCTGGGCACCCAGCTGCTGGGACACAGGTGTGTCCTGATGCCACCGTCTACTCCTTTGAGAAGGGGAGGACAGAGTGCATCAGGGAGTTTGGTGTGGCTTACATGCGGCAAGGAGAAGGTGCAGCCCCAAACTGGCTTTCACTTCTAGAACCTTTTGCTATTGCGGGAGCAGCTGCTGGAGCTTTTCAACCGAGCTGCAAGAGTGAAAAGTGTGATGGCATGTCTATCTGAGAAGAAAGGTTCGGTGCCGCAGCCTGTTGTGCACAATTTATATGCTGATAAGAGAAGGGGGTGCTTTTGGAACGTTTTCCTTCCTGACACTTCTGTCTCTGTGAGCTTTAGCTGCTTGGACTCAGGGATACCGAAGGTATGTGAAAGTGACTGGGATGCGAGAATCATGTTGCACAGGGAACAGGGAAGGTCAGCAAATGTTTCCTGTCCTGGCACATCTCTCAGTCTGAACTGCAGCTGCAGATGCTTCACTTCCGCCAAGGACTCTGCCACCTTGAGAGAAGGATGCGCTCTATGGAGTTGAGAAAGAAAGTGCGTCTCACTAGCTTCTTTCCTCTGCTTCATAGACAGCAAAGGGGCTATGAAAGGCAGCACTGGCTTTTTGTTCTAGGACTTCTTCTTTACAAGCAGCTGCTGGATGTTTGGAAGGGGGTTTGGGATATGCAAAAATGAGAGGCTAAGATGGTAAGAGGGTAAGATGGAAGTCATCTGGCAAAAGCAGAGCTCACAAAAGGGCCAGCTGAGAAAGCTCTTGCTGCCTACAACTTCAACTGCACCCCTCAAAGCAGCAGCACACACGCTGCTCTCGGCACTTTCCTTCTCAGCTCTACGCACCATCCTAAGCCTTGCCTCTCCCACACTCAGGATCCAAAGACAACGGCACCAGGGACTGCTCACACACTAAAGGCACCAGGACAAAAGGCTCACCAGCTTGGCCTTTGCATTCCCGCTGACAGCTCCACAGCTTGAACCCAGAGAACTGCCTGCTGCCAACAGCCTTTCCAATCACTCTGAGCACCTCATGACAAGGAGTGTGGGGAATGAATCTCCAGCAGCCTCCTGCCCCAGGCTGTCCCCCGGGAGCAGCCCTGCTCCAGGCCGTGACTGCCACCTGCACAGCCAAAGGACCCAGAGCCGGTGTTACACACCACGGCTGTGCCTGGCACAGAGACACCAGTGGCCACACAAGTGGCCATGGCACTGTCCACACACAGTCCCTGCTGCTGCTCCCCCAGCCGCTGGCACCAACTCCCAGCCACCCACTCCTAAAGCTACGGGGCCCACTGGGACACTGCGGGGGCTCGTGGAAGCCAGCGGCCATTGTGACACAGCGGGGCTGCACAGAGCCCACGGTGCTTTGTGACCCGTGGCTCCCAGGAGAGCCTTTGTGATGCTGGGGAACTACAAGGAAGCCTGGCTCCTCTGTGACACCACCACAGAAGCTCAGGGGAGCCCTGGAGACCGTGCTGATGCTATGGAACCTGATGCAACCCTGCCTCCTCTGTGACACCACAGAACCTCTGGGAGCCCTGGAGACCGTGCTGATGCTATGGAACCTGATGCAACCCTGCCTCCACTGTGACACCACAGAAGCTCAGGGAGCCCTGGAGACTGTGGTGATGCTATGGAACCTGATGCAACCCTGCCTCCACTGTGACACCACAGAACCTCTGGGAGCCCTGGAGACCGTGCTGATGCTATGGAACCTGATGCAACCCTGCCTCCACTGTGACACCACAGAAGCTCGGGGAGCTCTGCAGACCGTGGGGATGCTGGCGAAGCTGACGGAACCCTGGGCACCACAGTGACGCTATGGAACCTGGTGGAACCGAGGGGCCACAGTGACACTGTGGGGCCTTTTGGAAGCAACAGGACCCTGGTGGGAAGCCACGGGATGATTAATCCTGCACGAACCTGCTCCAGGTGGGCTCCTCTCTCCCGGCTTCCACAGGTGCTGCTAGGATCCCACTCCGGCACTGGCTTGGCACGGGCTGACGGCTTCCTTTGGCAATGGCTCTGCTCCAGGATGGCATGCTGCAGAGAATGCAGGTAGATTTTGTGCTCACTCCTGGCATGCAGCTGGACAATAAAGCCTGATCCAGCCCCCCCTCAGCATATGTCCGGCTCTGGCATTGGGGCGGGGCAACTTTGGGAGCAGCCCCAGCCCTGCTCCTGCTCCCGGCTGGGCACCCAGCTGCTGGGACACAGGTGTGTCCTGATGCCACCGTCTACTCCTTTGAGAAGGGGAGGACAGAGTGCATCAGGGAGTTTGGTGTGGCTTACATGCGGCAAGGAGAAGGTGCAGCCCCAAACTGGCTTTCACTTCTAGAACCTTTTGCTATTGCGGGAGCAGCTGCTGGAGCTTTTCAACCGAGCTGCAAGAGTGAAAAGTGTGATGGCATGTCTATCTGAGAAGGAAGGTTCGGTGCCGCAGCCTGTTGTGCACAATTTATATGCTGATAAGAGAAGGGGGTGCTTTTGGAACGTTTTCCTTCCTGACACTTCTGTCTCTGTGAGCTTTAGCTGCTTGGACTCAGGGATACCGAAGGTATGTGAAAGTGACTGGGATGCGAGAATCATGTTGCACAGGGAACAGGGAAGGTCAGCAAATGTTTCCTGTCCTGGCACATCTCTCAGTCTGAACTGCAGCTGCAGATGCTTCACTTCCGCCAAGGACTCTGCCACCTTGAGAGAAGGATGCGCTCTATGGAGTTGAGAAAGAAAGTGCGTCTCACTAGCTTCTTTCCTCTACTTCATAGACAGCAAAGGGGCTATGAAAGGCAGCACTGGCTTTTTGTTCTAGGACTTCTTCTTTACAAGCAGCTGCTGGATGTTTGGAAGGGGGTTTGGGATATGCAAAAATGAGAGGCTAAGATGGTAAGAAGGTAAGATGGAAGTCATCTGGCAAAAGCAGAGCTCACAAAAGGGCCAGCTGAGAAAGCTCTTGCTGCCTACAACTTCAACTGCACCCCTCAAAGCAGCAGCACACACGCTGCTCTCGGCACTTTCCTTCTCAGCTCTACGCACCATCCTAAGCCTTGCCTCTCCCACACTCAGGATCCAAAGACAACGGCACCAGGGACTGCTCACACACTAAAGGCACCAGGACAAAAGGCTCACCAGCTTGGCCTTTGCATTCCCGCTGACAGCTCCACAGCTTGAACCCAGAGAACTGCCTGCTGCCAACAGCCTTTCCAATCACTCTGAGCACCTCATGACAAGGAGTGTGGGGAATGAATCTCCAGCAGCCTCCTGCCCCAGGCTGTCCCCCGGGAGCAGCCCTGCTCCAGGCCGTGACTGCCACCTGCACAGCCAAAGGACCCAGAGCCGGTGTTACACACCACGGCTGTGCCTGGCACAGAGACACCAGTGGCCACACAAGTGGCCATGGCACTGTCCACACACAGTCCCTGCTGCTGCTCCCCCAGCCGCTGGCACCAACTCCCAGCCACCCACTCCTAAAGCCACGGGGCCCACTGGGACACTGCGGGGGCTCGTGGAAGCCAGCGGCCATTGTGACACAGCGGGGCTGCACAGAGCCCACGGTGCTTTGTGACCCGTGGCTCCCAGGAGAGCCTTTGTGATGCTGGGGAACTACAAGGAAGCCTGGCTCCTCTGTGACACCACCACAGAAGCTCAGGGGAGCCCTGGAGACTGTGCTGATGCTATTGAACCTGATGCAACCCTGCCTCCTCTGTGACACCACAGAAGCTCTTGGAGCCCTGGAGGCCGTGCTGATGCTATTGAACCTGATGCAACCCTGCCTCCTCTGTGACACCACAGAACCTCTGGGAGCTCTGGAGACCGTGCTGATGCTATGGAACCTGATGCAACCCTGCCTCCACTGTGACACCACAGAAGCTCAGGGAGCCCTGGAGACTGTGGTGATGCTATGGAACCTGATGCAACCCTGCCTCCACTGTGACACCACAGAACCTCTGGGAGCCCTGGAGACCGTGCTGATGCTATGGAACCTGATGCAACCCTGCCTCCACTGTGACACCACAGAAGCTCGGGGAGCTCTGCAGACCGTGGGGATGCTGGCGAAGCTGACGGAACCCTGGGCACCACAGTGACGCTATGGAACCTGGTGGAACCGAGGGGCCACAGTGACACTGTGGGGCCTTTTGGAAGCAACAGGACCCTGGTGGGAAGCCACGGGATGATTAATCCTGCACGAACCTGCTCCAGGTGGGCTCCTCTCTCCCGGCTTCCACAGGTGCTGCTAGGATCCCACTCCGGCACTGGCTTGGCACGGGCTGACGGCTTCCTTTGGCAATGGCTCTGCTCCAGGATGGCATGCTGCAGAGAATGCAGGTAGATTTTGTGCTCACTCCTGGCATGCAGCTGGACAATAAAGCCTGATCCAGCCCCCCCTCAGCATATGTCCGGCTCTGGCATTGGGGCGGGGCAACTTTGGGAGCAGCCCCAGCCCTGCTCCTGCTCCCGGCTGGGCACCCAGCTGCTGGGACACAGGTGTGTCCTGATGCCACCGTCTACTCCTTTGAGAAGGGGAGGACAGAGTGCATCAGGGAGTTTGGTGTGGCTTACATGCGGCAAGGAGAAGGTGCAGCCCCAAACTGGCTTTCACTTCTAGAACCTTTTGCTATTGCGGGAGCAGCTGCTGGAGCTTTTCAACCGAGCTGCAAGAGTGAAAAGTGTGATGGCATGTCTATCTGAGAAGGAAGGTTCGGTGCCGCAGCCTGTTGTGCACAATTTATATGCTGTTAACAGAAGGGGGTGCTTTTGGAACGTTTTCCTTCCTGACACTTCTGTCTCTGTGAGCTTTAGCTGCTTGGACTCAGGGATACCGAAGGTATGTGAAAGTGACTGGGATGCGAGAATCATGTTGCACAGGGAACAGGGAAGGTCAGCAAATGTTTCCTGTCCTGGCACATCTCTCAGTCTGAACTGCAGCTGCAGATGCTTCACTTCCGCCAAGGACTCTGCCACCTTGAGAGAAGGATGCGCTCTATGGAGTTGAGAAAGAAAGTGCGTCTCACTAGCTTCTTTCCTCTACTTCATAGACAGCAAAGGGGCTATGAAAGGCAGCACTGGCTTTTTGTTCTAGGACTTCTTCTTTACAAGCAGCTGCTGGATGTTTGGAAGGGGGTTTGGGATATGCAAAAATGAGAGGCTAAGATGGTAAGAGGGTAAGATGGAAGTCATCTGGCAAAAGCAGAGCTCACAAAAGGGCCAGCTGAGAAAGCTCTTGCTGCCTACAACTTCAACTGCACCCCTCAAAGCAGCAGCACACACGCTGCTCTCGGCACTTTCCTTCTCAGCTCTACGCACCATCCTAAGCCTTGCCTCTCCCACACTCAGGATCCAAAGACAACGGCACCAGGGACTGCTCACACACTAAAGGCACCAGGACAAAAGGCTCACCAGCTTGGCCTTTGCATTCCCGCTGACAGCTCCACAGCTTGAACCCAGAGAACTGCCTGCTGCCAACAGCCTTTCCAATCACTCTGAGCACCTCATGACAAGGAGTGTGGGGAATGAATCTCCAGCAGCCTCCTGCCCCAGGCTGTCCCCCGGGAGCAGCCCTGCTCCAGGCCGTGACTGCCACCTGCACAGCCAAAGGACCCAGAGCCGGTGTTACACACCACGGCTGTGCCTGGCACAGAGACACCAGTGGCCACACAAGTGGCCATGGCACTGTCCACACACAGTCCCTGCTGCTGCTCCCCCAGCCGCTGGCACCAACTCCCAGCCACCCACTCCTAAAGCCACGGGGCCCACTGGGACACTGCGGGGGCTCGTGGAAGCCAGCGGCCATTGTGACACAGCGGGGCTGCACAGAGCCCACGGTGCTTTGTGACCCGTGGCTCCCAGGAGAGCCTTTGTGATGCTGGGGAACTACAAGGAAGCCTGGCTCCTCTGTGACACCACCACAGAAGCTCAGGGGAGCCCTGGAGACCGTGCTGATGCTATGGAACCTGATGCAACCCTGCCTCCTCTGTGACACCACAGAACCTCTGGGAGCCCTGGAGACCGTGCTGATGCTATGGAACCTGATGCAACCCTGCCTCCACTGTGACACCACAGAAGCTCAGGGAGCCCTGGAGACTGTGGTGATGCTATGGAACCTGATGCAACCCTGCCTCCACTGTGACACCACAGAACCTCTGGGAGCCCTGGAGACCGTGCTGATGCTATGGAACCTGATGCAACCCTGCCTCCACTGTGACACCACAGAAGCTCGGGGAGCTCTGCAGACCGTGGGGATGCTGGCGAAGCTGACGGAACCCTGGGCACCACAGTGACGCTATGGAACCTGGTGGAACCGAGGGGCCACAGTGACACTGTGGGGCCTTTTGGAAGCAACAGGACCCTGGTGGGAAGCCACGGGATGATTAATCCTGCACGAACCTGCTCCAGGTGGGCTCCTCTCTCCCGGCTTCCACAGGTGCTGCTAGGATCCCACTCCGGCACTGGCTTGGCACGGGCTGACGGCTTCCTTTGGCAATGGCTCTGCTCCAGGATGGCATGCTGCAGAGAATGCAGGTAGATTTTGTGCTCACTCCTGGCATGCAGCTGGACAATAAAGCCTGATCCAGCCCCCCCTCAGCATATGTCCGGCTCTGGCATTGGGGCGGGGCAACTTTGGGAGCAGCCCCAGCCCTGCTCCTGCTCCCGGCTGGGCACCCAGCTGCTGGGACACAGGTGTGTCCTGATGCCACCGTCTACTCCTTTGAGAAGGGGAGGACAGAGTGCATCAGGGAGTTTGGTGTGGCTTACATGCGGCAAGGAGAAGGTGCAGCCCCAAACTGGCTTTCACTTCTAGAACCTTTTGCTATTGCGGGAGCAGCTGCTGGAGCTTTTCAACCGAGCTGCAAGAGTGAAAAGTGTGATGGCATGTCTATCTGAGAAGGAAGGTTCGGTGCCGCAGCCTGTTGTGCACAATTTATATGCTGATAAGAGAAGGGGGTGCTTTTGGAACGTTTTCCTTCCTGACACTTCTGTCTCTGTGAGCTTTAGCTGCTTGGACTCAGGGATACCGAAGGTATGTGAAAGTGACTGGGATGCGAGAATCATGTTGCACAGGGAACAGGGAAGGTCAGCAAATGTTTCCTGTCCTGGCACATCTCTCAGTCTGAACTGCAGCTGCAGATGCTTCACTTCCGCCAAGGACTCTGCCACCTTGAGAGAAGGATGCGCTCTATGGAGTTGAGAAAGAAAGTGCGTCTCACTAGCTTCTTTCCTCTGCTTCATAGACAGCAAAGGGGCTATGAAAGGCAGCACTGGCTTTTTGTTCTAGGACTTCTTCTTTACAAGCAGCTGCTGGATGTTTGGAAGGGGGTTTGGGATATGCAAAAATGAGAGGCTAAGATGGTAAGAGGGTAAGATGGAAGTCATCTGGCAAAAGCAGAGCTCACAAAAGGGCCAGCTGAGAAAGCTCTTGCTGCCTACAACTTCAACTGCACCCCTCAAAGCAGCAGCACACACGCTGCTCTCGGCACTTTCCTTCTCAGCTCTACGCACCATCCTAAGCCTTGCCTCTCCCACACTCAGGATCCAAAGACAACGGCACCAGGGACTGCTCACACACTAAAGGCACCAGGACAAAAGGCTCACCAGCTTGGCCTTTGCATTCCCGCTGACAGCTCCACAGCTTGAACCCAGAGAACTGCCTGCTGCCAACAGCCTTTCCAATCACTCTGAGCACCTCATGACAAGGAGTGTGGGGAATGAATCTCCAGCAGCCTCCTGCCCCAGGCTGTCCCCCGGGAGCAGCCCTGCTCCAGGCCGTGACTGCCACCTGCACAGCCAAAGGACCCAGAGCCGGTGTTACACACCACGGCTGTGCCTGGCACAGAGACACCAGTGGCCACACAAGTGGCCATGGCACTGTCCACACACAGTCCCTGCTGCTGCTCCCCCAGCCGCTGGCACCAACTCCCAGCCACCCACTCCTAAAGCCACGGGGCCCACTGGGACACTGCGGGGGCTCGTGGAAGCCAGCGGCCATTGTGACACAGCGGGGCTGCACAGAGCCCACGGTGCTTTGTGACCCGTGGCTCCCAGGAGAGCCTTTGTGATGCTGGGGAACTACAAGGAAGCCTGGCTCCTCTGTGACACCACCACAGAAGCTCAGGGGAGCCCTGGAGACCGTGCTGATGCTATGGAACCTGATGCAACCCTGCCTCCTCTGTGACACCACAGAACCTCTGGGAGCCCTGGAGACCGTGCTGATGCTATGGAACCTGATGCAACCCTGCCTCCACTGTGACACCACAGAAGCTCAGGGAGCCCTGGAGACTGTGGTGATGCTATGGAACCTGATGCAACCCTGCCTCCACTGTGACACCACAGAACCTCTGGGAGCCCTGGAGACCGTGCTGATGCTATGGAACCTGATGCAACCCTGCCTCCACTGTGACACCACAGAAGCTCGGGGAGCTCTGCAGACCGTGGGGATGCTGGCGAAGCTGACGGAACCCTGGGCACCACAGTGACGCTATGGAACCTGGTGGAACCGAGGGGCCACAGTGACACTGTGGGGCCTTTTGGAAGCAACAGGACCCTGGTGGGAAGCCACGGGATGATTAATCCTGCACGAACCTGCTCCAGGTGGGCTCCTCTCTCCCGGCTTCCACAGGTGCTGCTAGGATCCCACTCCGGCACTGGCTTGGCACGGGCTCACGGCTTCCTTTGGCAATGGCTCTGCTCCAGGATGGCATGCTGCAGAGAATGCAGGTAGATTTTGTGCTCACTCCTGGCATGCAGCTGGACAATAAAGCCTGATCCAGCCCCCCCTCAGCATATGTCCGGCTCTGGCATTGGGGCGGGGCAACTTTGGGAGCAGCCCCAGCCCTGCTCCTGCTCCCGGCTGGGCACCCAGCTGCTGGGACACAGGTGTGTCCTGATGCCACCGTCTACTCCTTTGAGAAGGGGAGGACAGAGTGCATCAGGGAGTTTGGTGTGGCTTACATGCGGCAAGGAGAAGGTGCAGCCCCAAACTGGCTTTCACTTCTAGAACCTTTTGCTATTGCGGGAGCAGCTGCTGGAGCTTTTCAACCGAGCTGCAAGAGTGAAAAGTGTGATGGCATGTCTATCTGAGAAGGAAGGTTCGGTGCCGCAGCCTGTTGTGCACAATTTATATGCTGATAAGAGAAGGGGGTGCTTTTGCAACGTTTTCCTTCCTGACACTTCTGTCTCTGTGAGCTTTAGCTGCTTGGACTCAGGGATACCGAAGGTATGTGAAAGTGACTGGGATGCGAGAATCATGTTGCACAGGGAACAGGGAAGGTCAGCAAATGTTTCCTGTCCTGGCACATCTCTCAGTCTGAACTGCAGCTGCAGATGCTTCACTTCCGCCAAGGACTCTGCCACCTTGAGAGAAGGATGCGCTCTATGGAGTTGAGAAAGAAAGTGCGTCTCACTAGCTTCTTTCCTCTACTTCATAGACAGCAAAGGGGCTATGAAAGGCAGCACTGGCTTTTTGTTCTAGGACTTCTTCTTTACAAGCAGCTGCTGGATGTTTGGAAGGGGGTTTGGGATATGCAAAAATGAGAGGCTAAGATGGTAAGAGGGTAAGATGGAAGTCATCTGGCAAAAGCAGAGCTCACAAAAGGGCCAGCTGAGAAAGCTCTTGCTGCCTACAACTTCAACTGCACCCCTCAAAGCAGCAGCACACACGCTGCTCTCGGCACTTTCCTTCTCAGCTCTACGCACCATCCTAAGCCTTGCCTCTCCCACACTCAGGAT
The DNA here is from genome assembly GCF_041296385.1 of Aphelocoma coerulescens. Classification (NCBI taxonomy): domain Eukaryota; kingdom Metazoa; phylum Chordata; class Aves; order Passeriformes; family Corvidae; genus Aphelocoma; species Aphelocoma coerulescens. The sequence continues at coordinate 145,774 of NW_027183591.1, forward strand.
CCAAAGACAACGGCACCAGGGACTGCTCACACACTAAAGGCACCAGGACAAAAGGCTCACCAGCTTGGCCTTTGCATTCCCGCTGACAGCTCCACAGCTTGAACCCAGAGAACTGCCTGCTGCCAACAGCCTTTCCAATCACTCTGAGCACCTCATGACAAGGAGTGTGGGGAATGAATCTCCAGCAGCCTCCTGCCCCAGGCTGTCCCCCGGGAGCAGCCCTGCTCCAGGCTGTGACTGCCACCTGCACAGCCAAAGGACCCAGAGCCGGTGTTACACACCACGGCTGTGCCTGGCACAGAGACACCAGTGGCCACACAAGTGGCCATGGCACTGTCCACACACAGTCCCTGCTGCTGCTCCCCCAGCCGCTGGCACCAACTCCCAGCCACCCACTCCTAAAGCCACGGGGCCCACTGGGACACTGCGGGGGCTCGTGGAAGCCAGCGGCCATTGTGACACAGCGGGGCTGCACAGAGCCCACGGTGCTTTGTGACCCGTGGCTCCCAGGAGAGCCTTTGTGATGCTGGGGAACTACAAGGAAGCCTGGCTCCTCTGTGACACCACCACAGAAGCTCAGGGGAGCCCTTGAGACTGTGCTGATGCTATTGAACCTGATGCAACCCTGCCTCCTCTGTGACACCACAGAAGCTCTTGGAGCCCTGGAGACCGTGGTGATGCTATGGAACCTGATGCAACCCTGCCTCCTCTGTGACACCACAGAACCTCTGGGAGCCCTGGAGACCGTGCTGATGCTATGGAACCTGATGCAACCCTGCCTCCACTGTGACACCACAGAAGCTCAGGGAGCCCTGGAGACTGTGGTGATGCTATGGAACCTGATGCAACCCTGCCTCCACTGTGACACCACAGAACCTCTGGGAGCCCTGGAGACCGTGCTGATGCTATGGAACCTGATGCAACCCTGCCTCCACTGTGACACCACAGAAGCTCGGGGAGCTCTGCAGACCGTGGGGATGCTGGCGAAGCTGACGGAACCCTGGGCACCACAGTGACGCTATGGAACCTGGTGGAACCGAGGGGCCACAGTGACACTGTGGGGCCTTTTGGAAGCAACAGGACCCTGGTGGGAAGCCACGGGATGATTAATCCTGCACGAACCTGCTCCAGGTGGGCTCCTCTCTCCCGGCTTCCACAGGTGCTGCTAGGATCCCACTCCGGCACTGGCTTGGCACGGGCTCACGGCTTCCTTTGGCAATGGCTCTGCTCCAGGATGGCATGCTGCAGAGAATGCAGGTAGATTTTGTGCTCACTCCTGGCATGCAGCTGGACAATAAAGCCTGATCCAGCCCCCCCTCAGCATATGTCCGGCTCTGGCATTGGGGCGGGGCAACTTTGGGAGCAGCCCCAGCCCTGCTCCTGCTCCCGGCTGGGCACCCAGCTGCTGGGACACAGGTGTGTCCTGATGCCACCGTCTACTCCTTTGAGAAGGGGAGGACAGAGTGCATCAGGGAGTTTGGTGTGGCTTACATGCGGCAAGGAGAAGGTGCAGCCCCAAACTGGCTTTCACTTCTAGAACCTTTTGCTATTGCGGGAGCAGCTGCTGGAGCTTTTCAACCGAGCTGCAAGAGTGAAAAGTGTGATGGCATGTCTATCTGAGAAGGAAGGTTCGGTGCCGCAGCCTGTTGTGCACAATTTATATGCTGATAAGAGAAGGGGGTGCTTTTGGAACGTTTTCCTTCCTGACACTTCTGTCTCTGTGAGCTTTAGCTGCTTGGACTCAGGGATACCGAAGGTATGTGAAAGTGACTGGGATGCGAGAATCATGTTGCACAGGGAACAGGGAAGGTCAGCAAATGTTTCCTGTCCTGGCACATCTCTCAGTCTGAACTGCAGCTGCAGATGCTTCACTTCCGCCAAGGACTCTGCCACCTTGAGAGAAGGATGCGCTCTATGGAGTTGAGAAAGAAAGTGCGTCTCACTAGCTTCTTTCCTCTACTTCATAGACAGCAAAGGGGCTATGAAAGGCAGCACTGGCTTTTTGTTCTAGGACTTCTTCTTTACAAGCAGCTGCTGGATGTTTGGAAGGGGGTTTGGGATATGCAAAAATGAGAGGCTAAGATGGTAAGAGGGTAAGATGGAAGTCATCTGGCAAAAGCAGAGCTCACAAAAGGGCCAGCTGAGAAAGCTCTTGCTGCCTACAACTTCAACTGCACCCCTCAAAGCAGCAGCACACACGCTGCTCTCGGCACTTTCCTTCTCAGCTCTACGCACCATCCTAAGCCTTGCCTCTCCCACACTCAGGATCCAAAGACAACGGCACCAGGGACTGCTCACACACTAAAGGCACCAGGACAAAAGGCTCACCAGCTTGGCCTTTGCATTCCCGCTGACAGCTCCACAGCTTGAACCCAGAGAACTGCCTGCTGCCAACAGCCTTTCCAATCACTCTGAGCACCTCATGACAAGGAGTGTGGGGAATGAATCTCCAGCAGCCTCCTGCCCCAGGCTGTCCCCCGGGAGCAGCCCTGCTCCAGGCTGTGACTGCCACCTGCACAGCCAAAGGACCCAGAGCCGGTGTTACACACCACGGCTGTGCCTGGCACAGAGACACCAGTGGCCACACAAGTGGCCATGGCACTGTCCACACACAGTCCCTGCTGCTGCTCCCCCAGCCGCTGGCACCAACTCCCAGCCACCCACTCCTAAAGCCACGGGGCCCACTGGGACACTGCGGGGGCTCGTGGAAGCCAGCGGCCATTGTGACACAGCGGGGCTGCACAGAGCCCACGGTGCTTTGTGACCCGTGGCTCCCAGGAGAGCCTTTGTGATGCTGGGGAACTACAAGGAAGCCTGGCTCCTCTGTGACACCACCACAGAAGCTCAGGGGAGCCCTTGAGACTGTGCTGATGCTATTGAACCTGATGCAACCCTGCCTCCTCTGTGACACCACAGAAGCTCTTGGAGCCCTGGAGACTGTGGTGATGCTATGGAACCTGATGCAACCCTGCCTCCTCTGTGACACCACAGAACCTCTGGGAGCCCTGGAGACCGTGCTGATGCTATGGAACCTGATGCAACCCTGCCTCCACTGTGACACCACAGAAGCTCAGGGAGCCCTGGAGACTGTGGTGATGCTATGGAACCTGATGCAACCCTGCCTCCACTGTGACACCACAGAAGCTCTGGGAGCCCTGGAGACCGTGCTGATGCTATGGAACCTGATGCAACCCTGCCTCCACTGTGACACCACAGAAGCTCGGGGAGCTCTGCAGACCGTGGGGATGCTGGCGAAGCTGACGGAACCCTGGGCACCACAGTGACGCTATGGAACCTGGTGGAACCGAGGGGCCACAGTGACACTGTGGGGCCTTTTGGAAGCAACAGGACCCTGGTGGGAAGCCACGGGATGATTAATCCTGCACGAACCTGCTCCAGGTGGGCTCCTCTCTCCCGGCTTCCACAGGTGCTGCTAGGATCCCACTCCGGCACTGGCTTGGCACGGGCTCACGGCTTCCTTTGGCAATGGCTCTGCTCCAGGATGGCATGCTGCAGAGAATGCAGGTAGATTTTGTGCTCACTCCTGGCATGCAGCTGGACAATAAAGCCTGATCCAGCCCCCCCTCAGCATATGTCCGGCTCTGGCATTGGGGCGGGGCAACTTTGGGAGCAGCCCCAGCCCTGCTCCTGCTCCCGGCTGGGCACCCAGCTGCTGGGACACAGGTGTGTCCTGATGCCACCGTCTACTCCTTTGAGAAGGGGAGGACAGAGTGCATCAGGGAGTTTGGTGTGGCTTACATGCGGCAAGGAGAAGGTGCAGCCCCAAACTGGCTTTCACTTCTAGAACCTTTTGCTATTGCGGGAGCAGCTGCTGGAGCTTTTCAACCGAGCTGCAAGAGTGAAAAGTGTGATGGCATGTCTATCTGAGAAGGAAGGTTCGGTGCCGCAGCCTGTTGTGCACAATTTATATGCTGATAAGAGAAGGGGGTGCTTTTGGAACGTTTTCCTTCCTGACACTTCTGTCTCTGTGAGCTTTAGCTGCTTGGACTCAGGGATACCGAAGGTATGTGAAAGTGACTGGGATGCGAGAATCATGTTGCACAGGGAACAGGGAAGGTCAGCAAATGTTTCCTGTCCTGGCACATCTCTCAGTCTGAACTGCAGCTGCAGATGCTTCACTTCCGCCAAGGACTCTGCCACCTTGAGAGAAGGATGCGCTCTATGGAGTTGAGAAAGAAAGTGCGTCTCACTAGCTTCTTTCCTCTACTTCATAGACAGCAAAGGGGCTATGAAAGGCAGCACTGGCTTTTTGTTCTAGGACTTCTTCTTTACAAGCAGCTGCTGGATGTTTGGAAGGGGGTTTGGGATATGCAAAAATGAGAGGCTAAGATGGTAAGAGGGTAAGATGGAAGTCATCTGGCAAAAGCAGAGCTCACAAAAGGGCCAGCTGAGAAAGCTCTTGCTGCCTACAACTTCAACTGCACCCCTCAAAGCAGCAGCACACACGCTGCTCTCGGCACTTTCCTTCTCAGCTCTACGCACCATCCTAAGCCTTGCCTCTCCCACACTCAGGATCCAAAGACAACGGCACCAGGGACTGCTCACACACTAAAGGCACCAGGACAAAAGGCTCACCAGCTTGGCCTTTGCATTCCCGCTGACAGCTCCACAGCTTGAACCCAGAGAACTGCCTGCTGCCAACAGCCTTTCCAATCACTCTGAGCACCTCATGACAAGGAGTGTGGGGAATGAATCTCCAGCAGCCTCCTGCCCCAGGCTGTCCCCCGGGAGCAGCCCTGCTCCAGGCTGTGACTGCCACCTGCACAGCCAAAGGACCCAGAGCCGGTGTTACACACCACGGCTGTGCCTGGCACAGAGACACCAGTGGCCACACAAGTGGCCATGGCACTGTCCACACACAGTCCCTGCTGCTGCTCCCCCAGCCGCTGGCACCAACTCCCAGCCACCCACTCCTAAAGCCACGGGGCCCACTGGGACACTGCGGGGGCTCGTGGAAGCCAGCGGCCATTGTGACACAGCGGGGCTGCACAGAGCCCACGGTGCTTTGTGACCCGTGGCTCCCAGGAGAGCCTTTGTGATGCTGGGGAACTACAAGGAAGCCTGGCTCCTCTGTGACACCACCACAGAAGCTCAGGGGAGCCCTTGAGACTGTGCTGATGCTATTGAACCTGATGCAACCCTGCCTCCTCTGTGACACCACAGAAGCTCTTGGAGCCCTGGAGACCGTGGTGATGCTATGGAACCTGATGCAACCCTGCCTCCTCTGTGACACCACAGAACCTCTGGGAGCCCTGGAGACCGTGCTGATGCTATGGAACCTGATGCAACCCTGCCTCCACTGTGACACCACAGAAGCTCAGGGAGCCCTGGAGACTGTGGTGATGCTATGGAACCTGATGCAACCCTGCCTCCACTGTGACACCACAGAACCTCTGGGAGCCCTGGAGACCGTGCTGATGCTATGGAACCTGATGCAACCCTGCCTCCACTGTGACACCACAGAAGCTCGGGGAGCTCTGCAGACCGTGGGGATGCTGGCGAAGCTGACGGAACCCTGGGCACCACAGTGACGCTATGGAACCTGGTGGAACCGAGGGGCCACAGTGACACTGTGGGGCCTTTTGGAAGCAACAGGACCCTGGTGGGAAGCCACGGGATGATTAATCCTGCACGAACCTGCTCCAGGTGGGCTCCTCTCTCCCGGCTTCCACAGGTGCTGCTAGGATCCCACTCCGGCACTGGCTTGGCACGGGCTCACGGCTTCCTTTGGCAATGGCTCTGCTCCAGGATGGCATGCTGCAGAGAATGCAGGTAGATTTTGTGCTCACTCCTGGCATGCAGCTGGACAATAAAGCCTGATCCAGCCCCCCCTCAGCATATGTCCGGCTCTGGCATTGGGGCGGGGCAACTTTGGGAGCAGCCCCAGCCCTGCTCCTGCTCCCGGCTGGGCACCCAGCTGCTGGGACACAGGTGTGTCCTGATGCCACCGTCTACTCCTTTGAGAAGGGGAGGACAGAGTGCATCAGGGAGTTTGGTGTGGCTTACATGCGGCAAGGAGAAGGTGCAGCCCCAAACTGGCTTTCACTTCTAGAACCTTTTGCTATTGCGGGAGCAGCTGCTGGAGCTTTTCAACCGAGCTGCAAGAGTGAAAAGTGTGATGGCATGTCTATCTGAGAAGGAAGGTTCGGTGCCGCAGCCTGTTGTGCACAATTTATATGCTGATAAGAGAAGGGGGTGCTTTTGGAACGTTTTCCTTCCTGACACTTCTGTCTCTGTGAGCTTTAGCTGCTTGGACTCAGGGATACCGAAGGTATGTGAAAGTGACTGGGATGCGAGAATCATGTTGCACAGGGAACAGGGAAGGTCAGCAAATGTTTCCTGTCCTGGCACATCTCTCAGTCTGAACTGCAGCTGCAGATGCTTCACTTCCGCCAAGGACTCTGCCACCTTGAGAGAAGGATGCGCTCTATGGAGTTGAGAAAGAAAGTGCGTCTCACTAGCTTCTTTCCTCTACTTCATAGACAGCAAAGGGGCTATGAAAGGCAGCACTGGCTTTTTGTTCTAGGACTTCTTCTTTACAAGCAGCTGCTGGATGTTTGGAAGGGGGTTTGGGATATGCAAAAATGAGAGGCTAAGATGGTAAGAGGGTAAGATGGAAGTCATCTGGCAAAAGCAGAGCTCACAAAAGGGCCAGCTGAGAAAGCTCTTGCTGCCTACAACTTCAACTGCACCCCTCAAAGCAGCAGCACACACGCTGCTCTCGGCACTTTCCTTCTCAGCTCTACGCACCATCCTAAGCCTTGCCTCTCCCACACTCAGGATCCAAAGACAACGGCACCAGGGACTGCTCACACACTAAAGGCACCAGGACAAAAGGCTCACCAGCTTGGCCTTTGCATTCCCGCTGACAGCTCCACAGCTTGAACCCAGAGAACTGCCTGCTGCCAACAGCCTTTCCAATCACTCTGAGCACCTCATGACAAGGAGTGTGGGGAATGAATCTCCAGCAGCCTCCTGCCCCAGGCTGTCCCCCGGGAGCAGCCCTGCTCCAGGCTGTGACTGCCACCTGCACAGCCAAAGGACCCAGAGCCGGTGTTACACACCACGGCTGTGCCTGGCACAGAGACACCAGTGGCCACACAAGTGGCCATGGCACTGTCCACACACAGTCCCTGCTGCTGCTCCCCCAGCCGCTGGCACCAACTCCCAGCCACCCACTCCTAAAGCCACGGGGCCCACTGGGACACTGCGGGGGCTCGTGGAAGCCAGCGGCCATTGTGACACAGCGGGGCTGCACAGAGCCCACGGTGCTTTGTGACCCGTGGCTCCCAGGAGAGCCTTTGTGATGCTGGGGAACTACAAGGAAGCCTGGCTCCTCTGTGACACCACCACAGAAGCTCAGGGGAGCCCTTGAGACTGTGCTGATGCTATTGAACCTGATGCAACCCTGCCTCCTCTGTGACACCACAGAAGCTCTTGGAGCCCTGGAGACTGTGGTGATGCTATGGAACCTGATGCAACCCTGCCTCCTCTGTGACACCACAGAACCTCTGGGAGCCCTGGAGACCGTGCTGATGCTATGGAACCTGATGCAACCCTGCCTCCACTGTGACACCACAGAAGCTCAGGGAGCCCTGGAGACTGTGGTGATGCTATGGAACCTGATGCAACCCTGCCTCCACTGTGACACCACAGAACCTCTGGGAGCCCTGGAGACCGTGCTGATGCTATGGAACCTGATGCAACCCTGCCTCCACTGTGACACCACAGAAGCTCGGGGAGCTCTGCAGACCGTGGGGATGCTGGCGAAGCTGACGGAACCCTGGGCACCACAGTGACGCTATGGAACCTGGTGGAACCGAGGGGCCACAGTGACACTGTGGGGCCTTTTGGAAGCAACAGGACCCTGGTGGGAAGCCACGGGATGATTAATCCTGCACGAACCTGCTCCAGGTGGGCTCCTCTCTCCCGGCTTCCACAGGTGCTGCTAGGATCCCACTCCGGCACTGGCTTGGCACGGGCTCACGGCTTCCTTTGGCAATGGCTCTGCTCCAGGATGGCATGCTGCAGAGAATGCAGGTAGATTTTGTGCTCACTCCTGGCATGCAGCTGGACAATAAAGCCTGATCCAGCCCCCCCTCAGCATATGTCCGGCTCTGGCATTGGGGCGGGGCAACTTTGGGAGCAGCCCCAGCCCTGCTCCTGCTCCCGGCTGGGCACCCAGCTGCTGGGACACAGGTGTGTCCTGATGCCACCGTCTACTCCTTTGAGAAGGGGAGGACAGAGTGCATCAGGGAGTTTGGTGTGGCTTACATGCGGCAAGGAGAAGGTGCAGCCCCAAACTGGCTTTCACTTCTAGAACCTTTTGCTATTGCGGGAGCAGCTGCTGGAGCTTTTCAACCGAGCTGCAAGAGTGAAAAGTGTGATGGCATGTCTATCTGAGAAGGAAGGTTCGGTGCCGCAGCCTGTTGTGCACAATTTATATGCTGATAAGAGAAGGGGGTGCTTTTGGAACGTTTTCCTTCCTGACACTTCTGTCTCTGTGAGCTTTAGCTGCTTGGACTCAGGGATACCGAAGGTATGTGAAAGTGACTGGGATGCGAGAATCATGTTGCACAGGGAACAGGGAAGGTCAGCAAATGTTTCCTGTCCTGGCACATCTCTCAGTCTGAACTGCAGCTGCAGATGCTTCACTTCCGCCAAGGACTCTGCCACCTTGAGAGAAGGATGCGCTCTATGGAGTTGAGAAAGAAAGTGCGTCTCACTAGCTTCTTTCCTCTACTTCATAGACAGCAAAGGGGCTATGAAAGGCAGCACTGGCTTTTTGTTCTAGGACTTCTTCTTTACAAGCAGCTGCTGGATGTTTGGAAGGGGGTTTGGGATATGCAAAAATGAGAGGCTAAGATGGTAAGAGGGTAAGATGGAAGTCATCTGGCAAAAGCAGAGCTCACAAAAGGGCCAGCTGAGAAAGCTCTTGCTGCCTACAACTTCAACTGCACCCCTCAAAGCAGCAGCACACACGCTGCTCTCGGCACTTTCCTTCTCAGCTCTACGCACCATCCTAAGCCTTGCCTCTCCCACACTCAGGATCCAAAGACAACGGCACCAGGGACTGCTCACACACTAAAGGCACCAGGACAAAAGGCTCACCAGCTTGGCCTTTGCATTCCCGCTGACAGCTCCACAGCTTGAACCCAGAGAACTGCCTGCTGCCAACAGCCTTTCCAATCACTCTGAGCACCTCATGACAAGGAGTGTGGGGAATGAATCTCCAGCAGCCTCCTGCCCCAGGCTGTCCCCCGGGAGCAGCCCTGCTCCAGGCTGTGACTGCCACCTGCACAGCCAAAGGACCCAGAGCCGGTGTTACACACCACGGCTGTGCCTGGCACAGAGACACCAGTGGCCACACAAGTGGCCATGGCACTGTCCACACACAGTCCCTGCTGCTGCTCCCCCAGCCGCTGGCACCAACTCCCAGCCACCCACTCCTAAAGCCACGGGGCCCACTGGGACACTGCGGGGGCTCGTGGAAGCCAGCGGCCCATGTGACACAGCGGGGCTGCACAGAGCCCACGGTGCTTTGTGACCCGTGGCTCCCAGGAGAGCCTTTGTGATGCTGGGGAACTACAAGGAAGCCTGGCTCCTCTGTGACACCACCACAGAAGCTCAGGGGAGCCCTGGAGGCCGTGCTGATGCTATTGAACCTGATGCAACCCTGCCTCCTCTGTGACACCACAGAACCTCTGGGAGCTCTGGAGACCGTGCTGATGCTATGGAACCTGATGCAACCCTGCCTCCACTGTGACACCACAGAAGCTCAGGGAGCCCTGGAGACTGTGGTGATGCTATGGAACCTGATGCAACCCTGCCTCCACTGTGACACCACAGAACCTCTGGGAGCCCTGGAGACCGTGCTGATGCTATGGAACCTGATGCAACCCTGCCTCCACTGTGACACCACAGAAGCTCGGGGAGCTCTGCAGACCGTGGGGATGCTGGCGAAGCTGACGGAACCCTGGGCACCACAGTGACGCTATGGAACCTGGTGGAACCGAGGGGCCACAGTGACACTGTGGGGCCTTTTGGAAGCAACAGGACCCTGGTGGGAAGCCACGGGATGATTAATCCTGCACGAACCTGCTCCAGGTGGGCTCCTCTCTCCCGGCTTCCACAGGTGCTGCTAGGATCCCACTCCGGCACTGGCTTGGCACGGGCTGACGGCTTCCTTTGGCAATGGCTCTGCTCCAGGATGGCATGCTGCAGAGAATGCAGGTAGATTTTGTGCTCACTCCTGGCATGCAGCTGGACAATAAAGCCTGATCCAGCCCCCCCTCAGCATATGTCCGGCTCTGGCATTGGGGCGGGGCAACTTTGGGAGCAGCCCCAGCCCTGCTCCTGCTCCCGGCTGGGCACCCAGCTGCTGGGACACAGGTGTGTCCTGATGCCACCGTCTACTCCTTTGAGAAGGGGAGGACAGAGTGCATCAGGGAGTTTGGTGTGGCTTACATGCGGCAAGGAGAAGGTGCAGCCCCAAACTGGCTTTCACTTCTAGAACCTTTTGCTATTGCGGGAGCAGCTGCTGGAGCTTTTCAACCGAGCTGCAAGAGTGAAAAGTGTGATGGCATGTCTATCTGAGAAGGAAGGTTCGGTGCCGCAGCCTGTTGTGCACAATTTATATGCTGATAAGAGAAGGGGGTGCTTTTGCAACGTTTTCCTTCCTGACACTTCTGTCTCTGTGAGCTTTAGCTGCTTGGACTCAGGGATACCGAAGGTATGTGAAAGTGACTGGGATGCGAGAATCATGTTGCACAGGGAACAGGGAAGGTCAGCAAATGTTTCCTGTCCTGGCACATCTCTCAGTCTGAACTGCAGCTGCAGATGCTTCACTTCCGCCAAGGACTCTGCCACCTTGAGAGAAGGATGCGCTCTATGGAGTTGAGAAAGAAAGTGCGTCTCACTAGCTTCTTTCCTCTACTTCATAGACAGCAAAGGGGCTATGAAAGGCAGCACTGGCTTTTTGTTCTAGGACTTCTTCTTTACAAGCAGCTGCTGGATGTTTGGAAGGGGGTTTGGGATATGCAAAAATGAGAGGCTAAGATGGTAAGAGGGTAAGATGGAAGTCATCTGGCAAAAGCAGAGCTCACAAAAGGGCCAGCTGAGAAAGCTCTTGCTGCCTACAACTTCAACTGCACCCCTCAAAGCAGCAGCACACACGCTGCTCTCGGCACTTTCCTTCTCAGCTCTACGCACCATCCTAAGCCTTGCCTCTCCCACACTCAGGATCCAAAGACAACGGCACCAGGGACTGCTCACACACTAAAGGCACCAGGACAAAAGGCTCACCAGCTTGGCCTTTGCATTCCCGCTGACAGCTCCACAGCTTGAACCCAGAGAACTGCCTGCTGCCAACAGCCTTTCCAATCACTCTGAGCACCTCATGACAAGGAGTGTGGGGAATGAATCTCCAGCAGCCTCCTGCCCCAGGCTGTCCCCCGGGAGCAGCCCTGCTCCAGGCCGTGACTGCCACCTGCACAGCCAAAGGACCCAGAGCCGGTGTTACACACCACGGCTGTGCCTGGCACAGAGACACCAGTGGCCACACAAGTGGCCATGGCACTGTCCACACACAGTCCCTGCTGCTGCTCCCCCAGCCGCTGGCACCAACTCCCAGCCACCCACTCCTAAAGCCACGGGGCCCACTGGGACACTGCGGGGGCTCGTGGAAGCCAGCGGCCATTGTGACACAGCGGGGCTGCACAGAGCCCACGGTGCTTTGTGACCCGTGGCTCCCAGGAGAGCCTTTGTGATGCTGGGGAACTACAAGGAAGCCTGGCTCCTCTGTGACACCACCACAGAAGCTCAGGGGAGCCCTGGAGGCCGTGCTGATGCTATTGAACCTGATGCAACCCTGCCTCCTCTGTGACACCACAGAACCTCTGGGAGCTCTGGAGACCGTGCTGATGCTATGGAACCTGATGCAACCCTGCCTCCACTGTGACACCACAGAAGCTCAGGGAGCCCTGGAGACTGTGGTGATGCTATGGAACCTGATGCAACCCTGCCTCCACTGTGACACCACAGAACCTCTGGGAGCCCTGGAGACCGTGCTGATGCTATGGAACCTGATGCAACCCTGCCTCCACTGTGACACCACAGAAGCTCGGGGAGCTCTGCAGACCGTGGGGATGCTGGCGAAGCTGACGGAACCCTGGGCACCACAGTGACGCTATGGAACCTGGTGGAACCGAGGGGCCACAGTGACACTGTGGGGCCTTTTGGAAGCAACAGGACCCTGGTGGGAAGCCACGGGATGATTAATCCTGCACGAACCTGCTCCAGGTGGGCTCCTCTCTCCCGGCTTCCACAGGTGCTGCTAGGATCCCACTCCGGCACTGGCTTGGCACGGGCTGACGGCTTCCTTTGGCAATGGCTCTGCTCCAGGATGGCATGCTGCAGAGAATGCAGGTAGATTTTGTGCTCACTCCTGGCATGCAGCTGGACAATAAAGCCTGATCCAGCCCCCCCTCAGCATATGTCCGGCTCTGGCATTGGGGCGGGGCAACTTTGGGAGCAGCCCCAGCCCTGCTCCTGCTCCCGGCTGGGCACCCAGCTGCTGGGACACAGGTGTGTCCTGATGCCACCGTCTACTCCTTTGAGAAGGGGAGGACAGAGTGCATCAGGGAGTTTGGTGTGGCTTACATGCGGCAAGGAGAAGGTGCAGCCCCAAACTGGCTTTCACTTCTAGAACCTTTTGCTATTGCGGGAGCAGCTGCTGGAGCTTTTCAACCGAGCTGCAAGAGTGAAAAGTGTGATGGCATGTCTATCTGAGAAGGAAGGTTCGGTGCCGCAGCCTGTTGTGCACAATTTATATGCTGATAAGAGAAGGGGGTGCTTTTGCAACGTTTTCCTTCCTGACACTTCTGTCTCTGTGAGCTTTAGCTGCTTGGACTCAGGGATACCGAAGGTATGTGAAAGTGACTGGGATGCGAGAATCATGTTGCACAGGGAACAGGGAAGGTCAGCAAATGTTTCCTGTCCTGGCACATCTCTCAGTCTGAACTGCAGCTGCAGATGCTTCACTTCCGCCAAGGACTCTGCCACCTTGAGAGAAGGATGCGCTCTATGGAGTTGAGAAAGAAAGTGCGTCTCACTAGCTTCTTTCCTCTACTTCATAGACAGCAAAGGGGCTATGAAAGGCAGCACTGGCTTTTTGTTCTAGGACTTCTTCTTTACAAGCAGCTGCTGGATGTTTGGAAGGGGGTTTGGGATATGCAAAAATGAGAGGCTAAGATGGTAAGAGGGTAAGATGGAAGTCATCTGGCAAAAGCAGAGCTCACAAAAGGGCCAGCTGAGAAAGCTCTTGCTGCCTACAACTTCAACTGCACCCCTCAAAGCAGCAGCACACACGCTGCTCTCGGCACTTTCCTTCTCAGCTCTACGCACCATCCTAAGCCTTGCCTCTCCCACACTCAGGATCCAAAGACAACGGCACCAGGGACTGCTCACACACTAAAGGCACCAGGACAAAAGGCTCACCAGCTTGGCCTTTGCATTCCTGCTGACAGCTCCACAGCTTGAACCCAGAGAACTGCCTGCTGCCAACAGCCTTTCCAATCACTCTGAGCACCTCATGACAAGGAGTGTGGGGAATGAATCTCCAGCAGCCTCCTGCCCCAGGCTGTCCCCCGGGAGCAGCCCTGCTCCAGGCTGTGACTGCCACCTGCACAGCCAAAGGACCCAGAGCCGGTGTTACACACCACGGCTGTGCCTGGCACAGAGACACCAGTGGCCACACAAGTGGCCATGGCACTGTCCACACACAGTCCCTGCTGCTGCTCCCCCAGCCGCTGGCACCAACTCCCAGCCACCCACTCCTAAAGCCACGGGGCCCACTGGGACACTGCGGGGGCTCGTGGAAGCCAGCGGCCATTGTGACACAGCGGGGCTGCACAGAGCCCACGGTGCTTTGTGACCCGTGGCTCCCAGGAGAGCCTTTGTGATGCTGGGGAACTACAAGGAAGCCTGGCTCCTCTGTGACACCACCACAGAAGCTCAGGGGAGCCCTGGAGGCCGTGCTGATGCTATTGAACCTGATGCAACCCTGCCTCCTCTGTGACACCACAGAACCTCTGGGAGCCCTGGAGACTGTGCTGATGCTATGGAACCTGATGCAACCCTGCCTCCACTGTGACACCACAGAAGCTCAGGGAGCCCTGGAGACTGTGGTGATGCTATGGAACCTGATGCAACCCTGCCTCCACTGTGACACCACAGAACCTCTGGGAGCCCTGGAGACCGTGCTGATGCTATGGAACCTGATGCAACCCTGCCTCCACTGTGACACCACAGAAGCTCGGGGAGCTCTGCAGACCGTGGGGATGCTGGCGAAGCTGACGGAACCCTGGGCACCACAGTGACGCTATGGAACCTGGTGGAACCGAGGGGCCACAGTGACACTGTGGGGCCTTTTGGAAGCAACAGGACCCTGGTGGGAAGCCACGGGATGATTAATCCTGCACGAACCTGCTCCAGGTGGGCTCCTCTCTCCCGGCTTCCACAGGTGCTGCTAGGATCCCACTCCGGCACTGGCTTGGCACGGGCTCACGGCTTCCTTTGGCAATGGCTCTGCTCCAGGATGGCATGCTGCAGAGAATGCAGGTAGATTTTGTGCTCACTCCTGGCATGCAGCTGGACAATAAAGCCTGATCCAGCCCCCCCTCAGCATATGTCCGGCTCTGGCATTGGGGCGGGGCAACTTTGGGAGCAGCCCCAGCCCTGCTCCTGCTCCCGGCTGGGCACCCAGCTGCTGGGACACAGGTGTGTCCTGATGCCACCGTCTACTCCTTTGAGAAGGGGAGGACAGAGTGCATCAGGGAGTTTGGTGTGGCTTACATGCGGCAAGGAGAAGGTGCAGCCCCAAACTGGCTTTCACTTCTAGAACCTTTTGCTATTGCGGGAGCAGCTGCTGGAGCTTTTCAACCGAGCTGCAAGAGTGAAAAGTGTGATGGCATGTCTATCTGAGAAGGAAGGTTCGGTGCCGCAGCCTGTTGTGCACAATTTATATGCTGATAAGAGAAGGGGGTGCTTTTGGAACGTTTTCCTTCCTGACACTTCTGTCTCTGTGAGCTTTAGCTGCTTGGACTCAGGGATACCGAAGGTATGTGAAAGTGACTGGGATGCGAGAATCATGTTGCACAGGGAACAGGGAAGGTCAGCAAATGTTTCCTGTCCTGGCACATCTCTCAGTCTGAACTGCAGCTGCAGATGCTTCACTTCCGCCAAGGACTCTGCCACCTTGAGAGAAGGATGCGCTCTATGGAGTTGAGAAAGAAAGTGCGTCTCACTAGCTTCTTTCCTCTACTTCATAGACAGCAAAGGGGCTATGAAAGGCAGCACTGGCTTTTTGTTCTAGGACTTCTTCTTTACAAGCAGCTGCTGGATGTTTGGAAGGGGGTTTGGGATATGCAAAAATGAGAGGCTAAGATGGTAAGAGGGTAAGATGGAAGTCATCTGGCAAAAGCAGAGCTCACAAAAGGGCCAGCTGAGAAAGCTCTTGCTGCCTACAACTTCAACTGCACCCCTCAAAGCAGCAGCACACACGCTGCTCTCGGCACTTTCCTTCTCAGCTCTACGCACCATCCTAAGCCTTGCCTCTCCCACACTCAGGATCCAAAGACAACGGCACCAGGGACTGCTCACACACTAAAGGCACCAGGACAAAAGGCTCACCAGCTTGGCCTTTGCATTCCCGCTGACAGCTCCACAGCTTGAACCCAGAGAACTGCCTGCTGCCAACAGCCTTTCCAATCACTCTGAGCACCTCATGACAAGGAGTGTGGGGAATGAATCTCCAGCAGCCTCCTGCCCCAGGCTGTCCCCCGGGAGCAGCCCTGCTCCAGGCCGTGACTGCCACCTGCACAGCCAAAGGACCCAGAGCCGGTGTTACACACCACGGCTGTGCCTGGCACAGAGACACCAGTGGCCACACAAGTGGCCATGGCACTGTCCACACACAGTCCCTGCTGCTGCTCCCCCAGCCGCTGGCACCAACTCCCAGCCACCCACTCCTAAAGCCACGGGGCCCACTGGGACACTGCGGGGGCTCGTGGAAGCCAGCGGCCATTGTGACACAGCGGGGCTGCACAGAGCCCACGGTGCTTTGTGACCCGTGGCTCCCAGGAGAGCCTTTGTGATGCTGGGGAACTACAAGGAAGCCTGGCTCCTCTGTGACACCACCACAGAAGCTCAGGGGAGCCCTGGAGGCCGTGCTGATGCTATTGAACCTGATGCAACCCTGCCTCCTCTGTGACACCACAGAACCTCTGGGAGCCCTGGAGACTGTGCTGATGCTATGGAACCTGATGCAACCCTGCCTCCACTGTGACACCACAGAAGCTCAGGGAGCCCTGGAGACTGTGGTGATGCTATGGAACCTGATGCAACCCTGCCTCCACTGTGACACCACAGAACCTCTGGGAGCCCTGGAGACCGTGCTGATGCTATGGAACCTGATGCAACCCTGCCTCCACTGTGACACCACAGAAGCTCGGGGAGCTCTGCAGACCGTGGGGATGCTGGCGAAGCTGACGGAACCCTGGGCACCACAGTGACGCTATGGAACCTGGTGGAACCGAGGGGCCACAGTGACACTGTGGGGCCTTTTGGAAGCAACAGGACCCTGGTGGGAAGCCACGGGATGATTAATCCTGCACGAACCTGCTCCAGGTGGGCTCCTCTCTCCCGGCTTCCACAGGTGCTGCTAGGATCCCACTCCGGCACTGGCTTGGCACGGGCTCACGGCTTCCTTTGGCAATGGCTCTGCTCCAGGATGGCATGCTGCAGAGAATGCAGGTAGATTTTGTGCTCACTCCTGGCATGCAGCTGGACAATAAAGCCTGATCCAGCCCCCCCTCAGCATATGTCCGGCTCTGGCATTGGGGCGGGGCAACTTTGGGAGCAGCCCCAGCCCTGCTCCTGCTCCCGGCTGGGCACCCAGCTGCTGGGACACAGGTGTGTCCTGATGCCACCGTCTACTCCTTTGAGAAGGGGAGGACAGAGTGCATCAGGGAGTTTGGTGTGGCTTACATGCGGCAAGGAGAAGGTGCAGCCCCAAACTGGCTTTCACTTCTAGAACCTTTTGCTATTGCGGGAGCAGCTGCTGGAGCTTTTCAACCGAGCTGCAAGAGTGAAAAGTGTGATGGCATGTCTATCTGAGAAGGAAGGTTCGGTGCCGCAGCCTGTTGTGCACAATTTATATGCTGATAAGAGAAGGGGGTGCTTTTGGAACGTTTTCCTTCCTGACACTTCTGTCTCTGTGAGCTTTAGCTGCTTGGACTCAGGGATACCGAAGGTATGTGAAAGTGACTGGGATGCGAGAATCATGTTGCACAGGGAACAGGGAAGGTCAGCAAATGTTTCCTGTCCTGGCACATCTCTCAGTCTGAACTGCAGCTGCAGATGCTTCACTTCCGCCAAGGACTCTGCCACCTTGAGAGAAGGATGCGCTCTATGGAGTTGAGAAAGAAAGTGCGTCTCACTAGCTTCTTTCCTCTACTTCATAGACAGCAAAGGGGCTATGAAAGGCAGCACTGGCTTTTTGTTCTAGGACTTCTTCTTTACAAGCAGCTGCTGGATGTTTGGAAGGGGGTTTGGGATATGCAAAAATGAGAGGCTAAGATGGTAAGAGGGTAAGATGGAAGTCATCTGGCAAAAGCAGAGCTCACAAAAGGGCCAGCTGAGAAAGCTCTTGCTGCCTACAACTTCAACTGCACCCCTCAAAGCAGCAGCACACACGCTGCTCTCGGCACTTTCCTTCTCAGCTCTACGCACCATCCTAAGCCTTGCCTCTCCCACACTCAGGATCCAAAGACAACGGCACCAGGGACTGCTCACACACTAAAGGCACCAGGACAAAAGGCTCACCAGCTTGGCCTTTGCATTCCCGCTGACAGCTCCACAGCTTGAACCCAGAGAACTGCCTGCTGCCAACAGCCTTTCCAATCACTCTGAGCACCTCATGACAAGGAGTGTGGGGAATGAATCTCCAGCAGCCTCCTGCCCCAGGCTGTCCCCCGGGAGCAGCCCTGCTCCAGGCCGTGACTGCCACCTGCACAGCCAAAGGACCCAGAGCCGGTGTTACACACCACGGCTGTGCCTGGCACAGAGACACCAGTGGCCACACAAGTGGCCATGGCACTGTCCACACACAGTCCCTGCTGCTGCTCCCCCAGCCGCTGGCACCAACTCCCAGCCACCCACTCCTAAAGCCACGGGGCCCACTGGGACACTGCGGGGGCTCGTGGAAGCCAGCGGCCATTGTGACACAGCGGGGCTGCACAGAGCCCACGGTGCTTTGTGACCCGTGGCTCCCAGGAGAGCCTTTGTGATGCTGGGGAACTACAAGGAAGCCTGGCTCCTCTGTGACACCACCACAGAAGCTCAGGGGAGCCCTGGAGGCCGTGCTGATGCTATTGAACCTGATGCAACCCTGCCTCCTCTGTGACACCACAGAACCTCTGGGAGCTCTGGAGACCGTGCTGATGCTATGGAACCTGATGCAACCCTGCCTCCACTGTGACACCACAGAAGCTCAGGGAGCCCTGGAGACTGTGGTGATGCTATGGAACCTGATGCAACCCTGCCTCCACTGTGACACCACAGAACCTCTGGGAGCCCTGGAGACCGTGCTGATGCTATGGAACCTGATGCAACCCTGCCTCCACTGTGACACCACAGAAGCTCGGGGAGCTCTGCAGACCGTGGGGATGCTGGCGAAGCTGACGGAACCCTGGGCACCACAGTGACGCTATGGAACCTGGTGGAACCGAGGGGCCACAGTGACACTGTGGGGCCTTTTGGAAGCAACAGGACCCTGGTGGGAAGCCACGGGATGATTAATCCTGCACGAACCTGCTCCAGGTGGGCTCCTCTCTCCCGGCTTCCACAGGTGCTGCTAGGATCCCACTCCGGCACTGGCTTGGCACGGGCTCACGGCTTCCTTTGGCAATGGCTCTGCTCCAGGATGGCATGCTGCAGAGAATGCAGGTAGATTTTGTGCTCACTCCTGGCATGCAGCTGGACAATAAAGCCTGATCCAGCCCCCCCTCAGCATATGTCCGGCTCTGGCATTGGGGCGGGGCAACTTTGGGAGCAGCCCCAGCCCTGCTCCTGCTCCCGGCTGGGCACCCAGCTGCTGGGACACAGGTGTGTCCTGATGCCACCGTCTACTCCTTTGAGAAGGGGAGGACAGAGTGCATCAGGGAGTTTGGTGTGGCTTACATGCGGCAAGGAGAAGGTGCAGCCCCAAACTGGCTTTCACTTCTAGAACCTTTTGCTATTGCGGGAGCAGCTGCTGGAGCTTTTCAACCGAGCTGCAAGAGTGAAAAGTGTGATGGCATGTCTATCTGAGAAGGAAGGTTCGGTGCCGCAGCCTGTTGTGCACAATTTATATGCTGATAAGAGAAGGGGGTGCTTTTGCAACGTTTTCCTTCCTGACACTTCTGTCTCTGTGAGCTTTAGCTGCTTGGACTCAGGGATACCGAAGGTATGTGAAAGTGACTGGGATGCGAGAATCATGTTGCACAGGGAACAGGGAAGGTCAGCAAATGTTTCCTGTCCTGGCACATCTCTCAGTCTGAACTGCAGCTGCAGATGCTTCACTTCCGCCAAGGACTCTGCCACCTTGAGAGAAGGATGCGCTCTATGGAGTTGAGAAAGAAAGTGCGTCTCACTAGCTTCTTTCCTCTACTTCATAGACAGCAAAGGGGCTATGAAAGGCAGCACTGGCTTTTTGTTCTAGGACTTCTTCTTTACAAGCAGCTGCTGGATGTTTGGAAGGGGGTTTGGGATATGCAAAAATGAGAGGCTAAGATGGTAAGAGGGTAAGATGGAAGTCATCTGGCAAAAGCAGAGCTCACAAAAGGGCCAGCTGAGAAAGCTCTTGCTGCCTACAACTTCAACTGCACCCCTCAAAGCAGCAGCACACACGCTGCTCTCGGCACTTTCCTTCTCAGCTCTACGCACCATCCTAAGCCTTGCCTCTCCCACACTCAGGATCCAAAGACAACGGCACCAGGGACTGCTCACACACTAAAGGCACCAGGACAAAAGGCTCACCAGCTTGGCCTTTGCATTCCCGCTGACAGCTCCACAGCTTGAACCCAGAGAACTGCCTGCTGCCGACAGCCTTTCCAATCACTCTGAGCACCTCATGACAAGGAGTGTGGGGAATGAATCTCCAGCAGCCTCCTGCCCCAGGCTGTCCCCCGGGAGCAGCCCTGCTCCAGGCCGTGACTGCCACCTGCACAGCCAAAGGACCCAGAGCCGGTGTTACACACCACGGCTGTGCCTGGCACAGAGACACCAGTGGCCACACAAGTGGCCATGGCACTGTCCACACACAGTCCCTGCTGCTGCTCCCCCAGCCGCTGGCACCAACTCCCAGCCACCCACTCCTAAAGCCACGGGGCCCACTGGGACACTGCGGGGGCTCGTGGAAGCCAGCGGCCATTGTGACACAGCGGGGCTGCACAGAGCCCACGGTGCTTTGTGACCCGTGGCTCCCAGGAGAGCCTTTGTGATGCTGGGGAACTACAAGGAAGCCTGGCTCCTCTGTGACACCACCACAGAAGCTCAGGGGAGCCCTGGAGACCGTGCTGATGCTATTGAACCTGATGCAACCCTGCCTCCTCTGTGACACCACAGAAGCTCTTGGAGCCCTGGAGACCGTGGTGATGCTATGGAACCTGATGCAACCCTGCCTCCTCTGTGACACCACAGAACCTCTGGGAGCCCTGGAGACCGTGCTGATGCTATGGAACCTGATGCAACCCTGCCTCCTCTGTGACACCACAGAAGCTCAGGGAGCCCTGGAGACTGTGGTGATGCTATGGAACCTGATGCAACCCTGCCTCCACTGTGACACCACAGAAGCTCGGGGAGCTCTGCAGACCGTGGGGATGCTGGCGAAGCTGACGGAACCCTGGGCACCACAGTGACGCTATGGAACCTGGTGGAACCGAGGGGCCACAGTGACACTGTGGGGCCTTTTGGAAGCAACAGGACCCTGGTGGGAAGCCACGGGATGATTAATCCTGCACGAACCTGCTCCAGGTGGGCTCCTCTCTCCCGGCTTCCACAGGTGCTGCTAGGATCCCACTCCGGCACTGGCTTGGCACGGGCTCACGGCTTCCTTTGGCAATGGCTCTGCTCCAGGATGGCATGCTGCAGAGAATGCAGGTAGATTTTGTGCTCACTCCTGGCATGCAGCTGGACAATAAAGCCTGATCCAGCCCCCCCTCAGCATATGTCCGGCTCTGGCATTGGGGCGGGGCAACTTTGGGAGCAGCCCCAGCCCTGCTCCTGCTCCCGGCTGGGCACCCAGCTGCTGGGACACAGGTGTGTCCTGATGCCACCGTCTACTCCTTTGAGAAGGGGAGGACAGAGTGCATCAGGGAGTTTGGTGTGGCTTACATGCGGCAAGGAGAAGGTGCAGCCCCAAACTGGCTTTCACTTCTAGAACCTTTTGCTATTGCGGGAGCAGCTGCTGGAGCTTTTCAACCGAGCTGCAAGAGTGAAAAGTGTGATGGCATGTCTATCTGAGAAGGAAGGTTCGGTGCCGCAGCCTGTTGTGCACAATTTATATGCTGATAAGAGAAGGGGGTGCTTTTGCAACGTTTTCCTTCCTGACACTTCTGTCTCTGTGAGCTTTAGCTGCTTGGACTCAGGGATACCGAAGGTATGTGAAAGTGACTGGGATGCGAGAATCATGTTGCACAGGGAACAGGGAAGGTCAGCAAATGTTTCCTGTCCTGGCACATCTCTCAGTCTGAACTGCAGCTGCAGATGCTTCACTTCCGCCAAGGACTCTGCCACCTTGAGAGAAGGATGCGCTCTATGGAGTTGAGAAAGAAAGTGCGTCTCACTAGCTTCTTTCCTCTACTTCATAGACAGCAAAGGGGCTATGAAAGGCAGCACTGGCTTTTTGTTCTAGGACTTCTTCTTTACAAGCAGCTGCTGGATGTTTGGAAGGGGGTTTGGGATATGCAAAAATGAGAGGCTAAGATGGTAAGAGGGTAAGATGGAAGTCATCTGGCAAAAGCAGAGCTCACAAAAGGGCCAGCTGAGAAAGCTCTTGCTGCCTACAACTTCAACTGCACCCCTCAAAGCAGCAGCACACATGCTGCTCTCGGCACTTTCCTTCTCAGCTCTACGCACCATCCTAAGCCTTGCCTCTCCCACACTCAGGATCCAAAGACAACGGCACCAGGGACTGCTCACACACTAAAGGCACCAGGACAAAAGGCTCACCAGCTTGGCCTTTGCATTCCCGCTGACAGCTCCACAGCTTGAACCCAGAGAACTGCCTGCTGCCAACAGCCTTTCCAATCACTCTGAGCACCTCATGACAAGGAGTGTGGGGAATGAATCTCCAGCAGCCTCCTGCCCCAGGCTGTCCCCCGGGAGCAGCCCTGCTCCAGGCCGTGACTGCCACCTGCACAGCCAAAGGACCCAGAACCGGTGTTACACACCACGGCTGTGCCTGGCACAGAGACACCAGTGGCCACACAAGTGGCCATGGCACTGTCCACACACAGTCCCTGCTGCTGCTCCCCCAGCCGCTGGCACCAACTCCCAGCCACCCACTCCTAAAGCCACGGGGCCCACTGGGACACTGCGGGGGCTCGTGGAAGCCAGCGGCCATTGTGACACAGCGGGGCTGCACAGAGCCCACGGTGCTTTGTGACCCGTGGCTCCCAGGAGAGCCTTTGTTGTTGGGGAAGATGAAACAGGAAAGCCTTATAAATATGATTGCCTAACAAAAGATTCTGGGAATATGAAAACTGTGAGCGACATCGAAATGAAGGCCATCTTTGAGATATAGAGTCTTAGTTACTGAACAACTGGAAAACAATGGTATAGCCGGCTGAAGGTAATCCCCTCTTGATTGAACAATACCCTCTGCTTGCAGACAGGTCCAAGGGTCAGAGCAGACCCTACTAGCTCAGCAGAAGGGGTCCAAAGAGTAGTTTTTAGAAGTTAAAATGTAACACTCTATGGTAATGTAAGAACTCTTATAGGCTGTATGTAAATGCTATAGGATTTGTACCTTGTATTAGATTGGCTACTGAGAATTAGAATATTCACTACAGAAGATGATTTATTGTATTGTAACAAGCTCCTCGCTCTCTTAACTCCTCTCCTCTTAGTAATGCTCTTCTCCTCTTAGTAACGCTCTTAGTAACTCTCTTAGTAGCTCTCTTAGTAATGCTCTTCTCCTCTTAGTAGCTCTCTTAGTAACTCTCTTGCTCTTCTTCTTCCTCTTAATTCAGCTCTCCTCTTAGTTTGTCTCTCTTGCTCTTTACACTCTTAGCTCTCAGCCTCTTGCTCTAGCTCTCTCGCTCACTCTCTCTCCCTCTCTTACACCTTGGGCCTGCTTGGAGCTGCAGCTGGCAGCTCTAAGCAGTGCCCCTGTACCCACGCCCTCTGCAATAAACTGCATGCTCCAAAGACCTGCTTATAGAGATCTCTCGTCGCTGTCCATCTCCAGCCGGCCCGACCGAACCCACACCCTCATCACCATCATCGCCATCAATTTCGACAAACTGGCGCCCAAACGTGAGTGAAGGCCTGATTCAGCTTCTTCCACCTGTGAGAGACTTCGCCATGGACGGTAACTAAAAGACCAGTTATAGCCACCTGGAACGTGTCGTGAGCACGGCATACCGTTGCTGCACAGCGTAAAAGCCGGAGCTCTATAACTCTGCTGAGGCAGCCCTCGAGCACGGGGAGCCGTTACTTCGTAGCAATTACCTGGAGCTCTCGGAGGGAGGAAATTGCCTGGCAGTCCTCGAGCACAGACGGCCACTGCTGCGCAGCGGTTACCTGGAGCTCTTTGAGGAAGTTTGCCGTGGTACCCCTCGAGCACGGACACGCTGCTAAGCAGTGCAGACCGGAGCTCTTAGGAGGGATCCAGCCGCGCGCCCGAGCACAGGCGGGTATTGCTCAGCACCGCCCGCGCTGGAGCTCTGAGTGGAGACACCTGCGAGGTCCCGAGCACGGAAAGCCGTTGCCAAGCGACGCCTGAAACCGGAGCTCTGAGGAGGGACCCGACAGCAGCGTCCTGAGCGCCGTGTGGAGAGCCTGGCCAGCCCCCCACGACGGACTTCTGATTAAGGACCCTGCCCCCTGCGACATCTAGGTGAGTATCATACTGGTCAATAATGGGACAAACTCACTCTGCCCATGACAGACATCTCTATAAACAACTTAAGTACTTACTAAGCTCCGGTCCAAGTCAATTACCTAAACAGGAGCTAAAAAACCTCTTAGAATGGACTCTGATTAATTTCCCAAATGCTGACCGTTCAGCCGTCTTTACAAGAGACTTCTGGGACACAGTTCGGGTTAAACTCTTTAATAATATCTCCCGCCGGGATTGGGCTGCCGCGGAGCTGGTCCCGGCTTGCAGAGCGCTCGTGGAGCTGTTTGCTGCGAAGGCGCCGCCCGCAGCAGCCACCTCGCCGGGTCCCGCTCCTGCTGCGAGCCCGCCCCTTGCCGCCGCGAGCCTGCAACCGGGCACGGCCCCCGCCCCGCCGCCGGACCTCACGGCTCCGGTACCCGCGGTCCAGCTGTCTCGTGCCGCCCCGCCCCACCCCCCCGCGGTCCCTGCACCGGTCACCCCTGCCCCACCGGACTCCACCGCCCCCCCCACCGCCCCCGTCATCTCCACCCCCACGGTCCCGTTAGTCCCTGCTGTCCCGCCTCTCGCGGCTCCGGTAGCCGCGGTCCGACTGACTCGTGCCGCCCCGCCCCCCGCCCCCGCTGTCCTGGCAGCCGTCACCCCTGTCCCACCGGACCCTACGACCCCCTCCACCGCTCCCCCCATCCCCGCCCCCCCCATCCCGTTCCTCCCTGCTGCCCCGGCTCCCGCGGTCCCCGCCCTCGGCTCCAGCGTCTTCGCGGCCCCGTCCCTCGCTCCTCCCACCCCGTCCGCCAGCGCCTTCGCGGCCCCGCCCCCCGCCGATAGCCCCGCGGGGCCAGCGGCTGCTCCCCAGCCACCTACGGGTCCTACCGCTCCCCTAGCCGCGCCTGTTATGGCTGTAGCCACCATCATAGCCGGCCCCCCGCAAAGCCAGGCGGCGACCCTTCTTCCAGCCCCCCAGGTCCCCCTCGCCGCCACCGACACGGCGCCGGTGGTGGTCAACGTCCCGTCCGCGTCCGTGGGACACGGAGCGCCCCAGCCCCGCCAGCCACCTGGTGCCGGCGCTGCAGCGCCTACACAGATGGCTGCTGCCTCTCCCGTGCCTGCCGCTGCTCCAGCCCCGTCTCCTGGCACCGCCGCGCCGGCAGCCACACCAGCCCAGCCTGCAAACTCCCAGCGGCAGCACGCCGCGGTCCAGCCGCCGACTGGCCCACCGTTCGCCATGGCCCCACCGCAACATACTCCCGCCGCCTCCACGCCGGCCCTCCCGCCTCCCGCAGCCCCGGGATCGTCTCCTGCCGACGGGACAGCCCTGCCACCTCCCGCTCTCCCCGACACACAGACAGCGGCCATCACAGTCCGCCACGTTGACCTGATGGCGCAACCCACGCACGCTCACACTTCTCCAACCACAGCACTGCTCACGGAACTAGCTCCGCCACCGCCCCCCACGGCTTTCACCTCGCCTTCAATAGAGCCACCCGCACCCCCTCGCCCGCTGCCGCGGAGCCGGTTGCTCGCGGCCCCCCCGCCTCCTCGCCCGCCACCGCGGAGATCGGCAGTGCCATCGCCGCCCCCGCCGGGGCCCTCCGGCACCGCACAGCTGTATCCCTCGGCTACCGCCGCCCAGCAACATCCCTCCGCGCAGCTCAGCCTCGCCTCACAAGCCGCAAACAGGGGGGGAACGGAGGGCAGTGGTGCAGCTCCAGTGGCAGGGAAGACGGAGAGCCGCTCTGCCCGAGCTGATGCTTTAAATCTAACACCAGGAAACCCTGAAAAGCAGCCAGATTTGTTTGCAATGAGCCCCAGAGTCCCGCCAGCGAGCGGCTGGGATCTTGCAACCCATAAGGAGAAAACGAGTTCTGAGAGTTTGTTAGCGCTACTTTCTGAATCAAAAAATCCTCCAAAGTGCTCAGATTATTCTCAATTAACAGATTGGCATGAAATAAGACTCCAAAGCTGTAAAGATGAAAGTCTATTAGCTAAGCCTGTGATAGCTAGCCAACAGCCTGACAGTCCCAAAACGTGGGTTCCCATCCCCACTCACGAAATTAAAGAACTAAGAAGGGCTGTAAGAGATAGTGGTATTTGCTCACCGTATCTTAAACAACTGCTAAAAAGTACCCTAAAAAGAACACATCAAACCCTAAAACGCATTTTAGATCAACAGAGAGGGGGAGAAGTCCAGGATACACCTCAAAGGAGGTTGAACAAGGCTTTGTATGTTTACAATTTTTTGAATAGCTCTGCAGAAGAGCCTGATCCCCCCATTTATAGACATTTTTTGAACAACAAAAAAGCAAAACTGAAAGAGCGCCCCCCAGTTTTGATTAAAAATCTAGACTCAGGAAAAATAGAAGGACCATACAATCTTATAATGTGGGGGAAGGGGTTTGCATGTGTTTCCACAGGTGAAGGAATCAAGTGGGTTCCAGCAAAAAACGTGAAGCCATACCTCGCATCAAAGCCTGCTGATGCCACCACACCAGCCAGTGACTCTGCAAGTGGAAGCCAGGAAGCAAGCACCCAGACCTGAACTGCGCAGAATCACCAGAAGAAAGTGATCTGCCAAAAACAGCTCAAGAAAAGAATGGAGTTTTCTCATTTGCGCGCGTGCATGTTGCTTTTATTCTTTTGTTTTAGTTTTTGTAGTGAAGCTTTACCTGTGAATCAACCAAAGACAAATGTCTGGGTTGCTTTAGCCAAATCCGCAGGCTCCGATACCATCTGTCTATCTGACACAAGCCCTGACAAACCTTTTTCAACCTGTTTAGTTGGAGTACCTCTTCCAGAAGGTTTTGATAATATTACTCTTGATAAGTATTGGCCATATGACGATCATCATGTATCTCCAACTCCCAGCCATAGACACCAAACTTATATTGATAATTCTAAAATTGATAAATCTGACCTTCAAGAGCTAGAAATCCTAGGTTCGTTAACTATGGATACCTGCTATTTCTTTCAAGGAGAAAACGGTCCCCATTTAAATGTTACCCCATATCACCCAGCTTATAGCAATGTAACTTCTTGGTGTAGTCAAGTTAAGCTTCTTATATATGACGAACCTCATGCAGATCGTTTTAGCAAACTTCCTATTCGATTCCCCAGAGGAATTTGGCTCATCTGTGGAGACAGGGCCTGGCAAGGTATACCTTCAAAAATAGATGGTGGCCCTTGTGCTCTGGGACAACTTACAATTATTGCTCCCAGTGTCAAAGAGGTAATCAAAAAGAAAAGCAGAAAGATCAGATCTTCCTGGGGACATCAGTACGATAGTGACTGTGATAGTGACTTCCACCCTTGGAACTCTGGAAAATCAATTGTTGCAAGCATTTTTCTACCTCAGTTAAGCTCCTCAATTGCTTTAAAACAGTTAAACAAGTTGGGATGTTGGCTCAGCAAGGAGGTAAATGCCACCTCTACTATGATCAGTGATCTGTTAACCGATGAAGAGGCAGTCAGACATGCCACTTTACAAAATAGAGCTGCCGTTGATTATCTTTTATTAGCACATGGGCACGGCTGTGAAGATTTTGAAGGATTATGCTGTATGAACTTATCCGATCATTCTGTTTCCATTCACAAACAGCTACAAAACCTAAAGGATCTAGCTAACCAAATTAGAACAGATGACCCGTCTTGGCTGGACAGTTTGTTTGATGATTGGAGCTTTGCACCTTGGCTAAGGGAACTCTGTAAAATAGGCTTGATTATTCTAGTAGTAATAATTATAGTTTTAGTAGCAGTACCTTGTATGCTTCAGTGTGTGCAAAAAATAACGAGTAGGACTGTATCTAATATCTTAGTTGTTCATCAGAACGGGGGAGATGTTGGGGAAGATGAAACAGGAAAGCCTTATAAATATGATTGCCTAACAAAAGATTCTGGGAATATGAAAACTGTGAGCGACATCGAAATGAAGGCCATCTTTGAGATATAGAGTCTTAGTTACTGAACAACTGGAAAACAATGGTATAGCCGGCTGAAGGTAATCCCCTCTTGATTGAACAATACCCTCTGCTTGCAGACAGGTCCAAGGGTCAGAGCAGACCCTACTAGCTCAGCAGAAGGGGTCCAAAGAGTAGTTTTTAGAAGTTAAAATGTAACACTCTATGGTAATGTAAGAACTCTTATAGGCTGTATGTAAATGCTATAGGATTTGTACCTTGTATTAGATTGGCTACTGAGAATTAGAATATTCACTACAGAAGATGATTTATTGTATTGTAACAAGCTCCTCGCTCTCTTAACTCCTCTCCTCTTAGTAATGCTCTTCTCCTCTTAGTAACGCTCTTAGTAACTCTCTTAGTAGCTCTCTTAGTAATGCTCTTCTCCTCTTAGTAGCTCTCTTAGTAACTCTCTTGCTCTTCTTCTTCCTCTTAATTCAGCTCTCCTCTTAGTTTGTCTCTCTTGCTCTTTACACTCTTAGCTCTCAGCCTCTTGCTCTAGCTCTCTCGCTCACTCTCTCTCCCTCTCTTACACCTTGGGCCTGCTTGGAGCTGCAGCTGGCAGCTCTAAGCAGTGCCCCTGTACCCACGCCCTCTGCAATAAACTGCATGCTCCAAAGACCTGCTTATAGAGATCTCTCGTCGCCGTCCATCTCCAGCCGGGCCCGACCGAACCCACACCCTCATCACCATCATCGCCATCAATTTCGACATTTGTGATGCTGGGGAACTACAAGGAAGCCTGGCTCCTCTGTGACACCACCACAGAAGCTCAGGGGAGCCCTGGAGACCGTGCTGATGCTATTGAACCTGATGCAACCCTGCCTCCTCTGTGACACCACAGAAGCTCTTGGAGCCCTGGAGACCGTGCTGATGCTATGGAACCTGATGCAACCCTGCCTCCTCTGTGACACCACAGAACCTCTGGGAGCCCTGGAGACCGTGCTGATGCTATGGAACCTGATGCAACCCTGCCTCCACTGTGACACCACAGAAGCTCAGGGAGCCCTGGAGACTGTGGTGATGCTATGGAACCTGATGCAACCCTGCCTCCACTGTGACACCACAGAACCTCTGGGAGCCCTGGAGACCGTGCTGATGCTATGGAACCTGATGCAACCCTGCCTCCACTGTGACACCACAGAAGCTCGGGGAGCTCTGCAGACCGTGGGGATGCTGGCGAAGCTGACGGAACCCTGGGCACCACAGTGACGCTATGGAACCTGGTGGAACCGAGGGGCCACAGTGACACTGTGGGGCCTTTTGGAAGCAACAGGACCCTGGTGGGAAGCCACGGGATGATTAATCCTGCACGAACCTGCTCCAGGTGGGCTCCTCTCTCCCGGCTTCCACAGGTGCTGCTAGGATCCCACTCCGGCACTGGCTTGGCACGGGCTCACGGCTTCCTTTGGCAATGGCTCTGCTCCAGGATGGCATGCTGCAGAGAATGCAGGTAGATTTTGTGCTCACTCCTGGCATGCAGCTGGACAATAAAGCCTGATCCAGCCCCCCCTCAGCATATGTCCGGCTCTGGCATTGGGGCGGGGCAACTTTGGGAGCAGCCCCAGCCCTGCTCCTGCTCCCGGCTGGGCACCCAGCTGCTGGGACACAGGTGTGTCCTGATGCCACCGTCTACTCCTTTGAGAAGGGGAGGACAGAGTGCATCAGGGAGTTTGGTGTGGCTTACATGCGGCAAGGAGAAGGTGCAGCCCCAAACTGGCTTTCACTTCTAGAACCTTTTGCTATTGCGGGAGCAGCTGCTGGAGCTTTTCAACCGAGCTGCAAGAGTGAAAAGTGTGATGGCATGTCTATCTGAGAAGGAAGGTTCGGTGCCGCAGCCTGTTGTGCACAATTTATATGCTGATAAGAGAAGGGGGTGCTTTTGGAACGTTTTCCTTCCTGACACTTCTGTCTCTGTGAGCTTTAGCTGCTTGGACTCAGGGATACCGAAGGTATGTGAAAGTGACTGGGATGCGAGAATCATGTTGCACAGGGAACAGGGAAGGTCAGCAAATGTTTCCTGTCCTGGCACATCTCTCAGTCTGAACTGCAGCTGCAGATGCTTCACTTCCGCCAAGGACTCTGCCACCTTGAGAGAAGGATGCGCTCTATGGAGTTGAGAAAGAAAGTGCGTCTCACTAGCTTCTTTCCTCTACTTCATAGACAGCAAAGGGGCTATGAAAGGCAGCACTGGCTTTTTGTTCTAGGACTTCTTCTTTACAAGCAGCTGCTGGATGTTTGGAAGGGGGTTTGGGATATGCAAAAATGAGAGGCTAAGATGGTAAGAGGGTAAGATGGAAGTCATCTGGCAAAAGCAGAGCTCACAAAAGGGCCAGCTGAGAAAGCTCTTGCTGCCTACAACTTCAACTGCACCCCTCAAAGCAGCAGCACACACGCTGCTCTCGGCACTTTCCTTCTCAGCTCTACGCACCATCCTAAGCCTTGCCTCTCCCACACTCAGGATCCAAAGACAACGGCACCAGGGACTGCTCACACACTAAAGGCACCAGGACAAAAGGCTCACCAGCTTGGCCTTTGCATTCCCGCTGACAGCTCCACAGCTTGAACCCAGAGAACTGCCTGCTGCCAACAGCCTTTCCAATCACTCTGAGCACCTCATGACAAGGAGTGTGGGGAATGAATCTCCAGCAGCCTCCTGCCCCAGGCTGTCCCCCGGGAGCAGCCCTGCTCCAGGCTGTGACTGCCACCTGCACAGCCAAAGGACCCAGAGCCGGTGTTACACACCACGGCTGTGCCTGGCACAGAGACACCAGTGGCCACACAAGTGGCCATGGCACTGTCCACACACAGTCCCTGCTGCTGCTCCCCCAGCCGCTGGCACCAACTCCCAGCCACCCACTCCTAAAGCCACGGGGCCCACTGGGACACTGCGGGGGCTCGTGGAAGCCAGCGGCCCATGTGACACAGCGGGGCTGCACAGAGCCCACGGTGCTTTGTGACCCGTGGCTCCCAGGAGAGCCTTTGTGATGCTGGGGAACTACAAGGAAGCCTGGCTCCTCTGTGACACCACCACAGAAGCTCAGGGGAGCCCTGGAGGCCGTGCTGATGCTATTGAACCTGATGCAACCCTGCCTCCTCTGTGACACCACAGAACCTCTGGGAGCTCTGGAGACCGTGGTGATGCTATGGAACCTGATGCAACCCTGCCTCCACTGTGACACCACAGAAGCTCAGGGAGCCCTGGAGACTGTGGTGATGCTATGGAACCTGATGCAACCCTGCCTCCACTGTGACACCACAGAACCTCTGGGAGCCCTGGAGACCGTGCTGATGCTATGGAACCTGATGCAACCCTGCCTCCACTGTGACACCACAGAAGCTCGGGGAGCTCTGCAGACCGTGGGGATGCTGGCGAAGCTGACGGAACCCTGGGCACCACAGTGACGCTATGGAACCTGGTGGAACCGAGGGGCCACAGTGACACTGTGGGGCCTTTTGGAAGCAACAGGACCCTGGTGGGAAGCCACGGGATGATTAATCCTGCACGAACCTGCTCCAGGTGGGCTCCTCTCTCCCGGCTTCCACAGGTGCTGCTAGGATCCCACTCCGGCACTGGCTTGGCACGGGCTCACGGCTTCCTTTGGCAATGGCTCTGCTCCAGGATGGCATGCTGCAGAGAATGCAGGTAGATTTTGTGCTCACTCCTGGCATGCAGCTGGACAATAAAGCCTGATCCAGCCCCCCCTCAGCATATGTCCGGCTCTGGCATTGGGGCGGGGCAACTTTGGGAGCAGCCCCAGCCCTGCTCCTGCTCCCGGCTGGGCACCCAGCTGCTGGGACACAGGTGTGTCCTGATGCCACCGTCTACTCCTTTGAGAAGGGGAGGACAGAGTGCATCAGGGAGTTTGGTGTGGCTTACATGCGGCAAGGAGAAGGTGCAGCCCCAAACTGGCTTTCACTTCTAGAACCTTTTGCTATTGCGGGAGCAGCTGCTGGAGCTTTTCAACCGAGCTGCAAGAGTGAAAAGTGTGATGGCATGTCTATCTGAGAAGGAAGGTTCGGTGCCGCAGCCTGTTGTGCACAATTTATATGCTGATAAGAGAAGGGGGTGCTTTTGCAACGTTTTCCTTCCTGACACTTCTGTCTCTGTGAGCTTTAGCTGCTTGGACTCAGGGATACCGAAGGTATGTGAAAGTGACTGGGATGCGAGAATCATGTTGCACAGGGAACAGGGAAGGTCAGCAAATGTTTCCTGTCCTGGCACATCTCTCAGTCTGAACTGCAGCTGCAGATGCTTCACTTCCGCCAAGGACTCTGCCACCTTGAGAGAAGGATGCGCTCTATGGAGTTGAGAAAGAAAGTGCGTCTCACTAGCTTCTTTCCTCTACTTCATAGACAGCAAAGGGGCTATGAAAGGCAGCACTGGCTTTTTGTTCTAGGACTTCTTCTTTACAAGCAGCTGCTGGATGTTTGGAAGGGGGTTTGGGATATGCAAAAATGAGAGGCTAAGATGGTAAGAGGGTAAGATGGAAGTCATCTGGCAAAAGCAGAGCTCACAAAAGGGCCAGCTGAGAAAGCTCTTGCTGCCTACAACTTCAACTGCACCCCTCAAAGCAGCAGCACACACGCTGCTCTCGGCACTTTCCTTCTCAGCTCTACGCACCATCCTAAGCCTTGCCTCTCCCACACTCAGGATCCAAAGACAACGGCACCAGGGACTGCTCACACACTAAAGGCACCAGGACAAAAGGCTCACCAGCTTGGCCTTTGCATTCCTGCTGACAGCTCCACAGCTTGAACCCAGAGAACTGCCTGCTGCCAACAGCCTTTCCAATCACTCTGAGCACCTCATGACAAGGAGTGTGGGGAATGAATCTCCAGCAGCCTCCTGCCCCAGGCTGTCCCCCGGGAGCAGCCCTGCTCCAGGCTGTGACTGCCACCTGCACAGCCAAAGGACCCAGAGCCGGTGTTACACACCACGGCTGTGCCTGGCACAGAGACACCAGTGGCCACACAAGTGGCCATGGCACTGTCCACACACAGTCCCTGCTGCTGCTCCCCCAGCCGCTGGCACCAACTCCCAGCCACCCACTCCTAAAGCCACGGGGCCCACTGGGACACTGCGGGGGCTCGTGGAAGCCAGCGGCCATTGTGACACAGCGGGGCTGCACAGAGCCCACGGTGCTTTGTGACCCGTGGCTCCCAGGAGAGCCTTTGTGATGCTGGGGAACTACAAGGAAGCCTGGCTCCTCTGTGACACCACCACAGAAGCTCAGGGGAGCCCTGGAGGCCGTGCTGATGCTATTGAACCTGATGCAACCCTGCCTCCTCTGTGACACCACAGAACCTCTGGGAGCCCTGGAGACTGTGCTGATGCTATGGAACCTGATGCAACCCTGCCTCCACTGTGACACCACAGAAGCTCAGGGAGCCCTGGAGACTGTGGTGATGCTATGGAACCTGATGCAACCCTGCCTCCACTGTGACACCACAGAACCTCTGGGAGCCCTGGAGACCGTGCTGATGCTATGGAACCTGATGCAACCCTGCCTCCACTGTGACACCACAGAAGCTCGGGGAGCTCTGCAGACCGTGGGGATGCTGGCGAAGCTGACGGAACCCTGGGCACCACAGTGACGCTATGGAACCTGGTGGAACCGAGGGGCCACAGTGACACTGTGGGGCCTTTTGGAAGCAACAGGACCCTGGTGGGAAGCCACGGGATGATTAATCCTGCACGAACCTGCTCCAGGTGGGCTCCTCTCTCCCAGCTTCCACAGGTGCTGCTAGGATCCCACTCCGGCACTGGCTTGGCACGGGCTCACGGCTTCCTTTGGCAATGGCTCTGCTCCAGGATGGCATGCTGCAGAGAATGCAGGTAGATTTTGTGCTCACTCCTGGCATGCAGCTGGACAATAAAGCCTGATCCAGCCCCCCCTCAGCATATGTCCGGCTCTGGCATTGGGGCGGGGCAACTTTGGGAGCAGCCCCAGCCCTGCTCCTGCTCCCGGCTGGGCACCCAGCTGCTGGGACACAGGTGTGTCCTGATGCCACCGTCTACTCCTTTGAGAAGGGGAGGACAGAGTGCATCAGGGAGTTTGGTGTGGCTTACATGCGGCAAGGAGAAGGTGCAGCCCCAAACTGGCTTTCACTTCTAGAACCTTTTGCTATTGCGGGAGCAGCTGCTGGAGCTTTTCAACCGAGCTGCAAGAGTGAAAAGTGTGATGGCATGTCTAGCTGAGAAGGAAGGTTCGGTGCCGCAGCCTGTTGTGCACAATTTATATGCTGATAAGAGAAGGGGGTGCTTTTGGAACGTTTTCCTTCCTGACACTTCTGTCTCTGTGAGCTTTAGCTGCTTGGACTCAGGGATACCGAAGGTATGTGAAAGTGACTGGGATGCGAGAATCATGTTGCACAGGGAACAGGGAAGGTCAGCAAATGTTTCCTGTCCTGGCACATCTCTCAGTCTGAACTGCAGCTGCAGATGCTTCACTTCCGCCAAGGACTCTGCCACCTTGAGAGAAGGATGCGCTCTATGGAGTTGAGAAAGAAAGTGCGTCTCACTAGCTTCTTTCCTCTACTTCATAGACAGCAAAGGGGCTATGAAAGGCAGCACTGGCTTTTTGTTCTAGGACTTCTTCTTTACAAGCAGCTGCTGGATGTTTGGAAGGGGGTTTGGGATATGCAAAAATGAGAGGCTAAGATGGTAAGAGGGTAAGATGGAAGTCATCTGGCAAAAGCAGAGCTCACAAAAGGGCCAGCTGAGAAAGCTCTTGCTGCCTACAACTTCAACTGCACCCCTCAAAGCAGCAGCACACACGCTGCTCTCGGCACTTTCCTTCTCAGCTCTACGCACCATCCTAAGCCTTGCCTCTCCCACACTCAGGATCCAAAGACAACGGCACCAGGGACTGCTCACACACTAAAGGCACCAGGACAAAAGGCTCACCAGCTTGGCCTTTGCATTCCCGCTGACAGCTCCACAGCTTGAACCCAGAGAACTGCCTGCTGCCAACAGCCTTTCCAATCACTCTGAGCACCTCATGACAAGGAGTGTGGGGAATGAATCTCCAGCAGCCTCCTGCCCCAGGCTGTCCCCCGGGAGCAGCCCTGCTCCAGGCCGTGACTGCCACCTGCACAGCCAAAGGACCCAGAGCCGGTGTTACACACCACGGCTGTGCCTGGCACAGAGACACCAGTGGCCACACAAGTGGCCATGGCACTGTCCACACACAGTCCCTGCTGCTGCTCCCCCAGCCGCTGGCACCAACTCCCAGCCACCCACTCCTAAAGCCACGGGGCCCACTGGGACACTGCGGGGGCTCGTGGAAGCCAGCGGCCCATGTGACACAGCGGGGCTGCACAGAGCCCACGGTGCTTTGTGACCCGTGGCTCCCAGGAGAGCCTTTGTGATGCTGGGGAACTACAAGGAAGCCTGGCTCCTCTGTGACACCACCACAGAAGCTCAGGGGAGCCCTGGAGGCCGTGCTGATGCTATTGAACCTGATGCAACCCTGCCTCCTCTGTGACACCACAGAACCTCTGGGAGCTCTGGAGACCGTGCTGATGCTATGGAACCTGATGCAACCCTGCCTCCACTGTGACACCACAGAAGCTCAGGGAGCCCTGGAGACTGTGGTGATGCTATGGAACCTGATGCAACCCTGCCTCCACTGTGACACCACAGAACCTCTGGGAGCCCTGGAGACCGTGCTGATGCTATGGAACCTGATGCAACCCTGCCTCCACTGTGACACCACAGAAGCTCGGGGAGCTCTGCAGACCGTGGGGATGCTGGCAAAGCTGACGGAACCCTGGGCACCACAGTGACGCTATGGAACCTGGTGGAACCGAGGGGCCACAGTGACACTGTGGGGCCTTTTGGAAGCAACAGGACCCTGGTGGGAAGCCACGGGATGATTAATCCTGCACGAACCTGCTCCAGGTGGGCTCCTCTCTCCCGGCTTCCACAGGTGCTGCTAGGATCCCACTCCGGCACTGGCTTGGCACGGGCTGACGGCTTCCTTTGGCAATGGCTCTGCTCCAGGATGGCATGCTGCAGAGAATGCAGGTAGATTTTGTGCTCACTCCTGGCATGCAGCTGGACAATAAAGCCTGATCCAGCCCCCCCTCAGCATATGTCCGGCTCTGGCATTGGGGCGGGGCAACTTTGGGAGCAGCCCCAGCCCTGCTCCTGCTCCCGGCTGGGCACCCAGCTGCTGGGACACAGGTGTGTCCTGATGCCACCGTCTACTCCTTTGAGAAGGGGAGGACAGAGTGCATCAGGGAGTTTGGTGTGGCTTACATGCGGCAAGGAGAAGGTGCAGCCCCAAACTGGCTTTCACTTCTAGAACCTTTTGCTATTGCGGGAGCAGCTGCTGGAGCTTTTCAACCGAGCTGCAAGAGTGAAAAGTGTGATGGCATGTCTATCTGAGAAGGAAGGTTCGGTGCCGCAGCCTGTTGTGCACAATTTATATGCTGATAAGAGAAGGGGGTGCTTTTGGAACGTTTTCCTTCCTGACACTTCTGTCTCTGTGAGCTTTAGCTGCTTGGACTCAGGGATACCGAAGGTATGTGAAAGTGACTGGGATGCGAGAATCATGTTGCACAGGGAACAGGGAAGGTCAGCAAATGTTTCCTGTCCTGGCACATCTCTCAGTCTGAACTGCAGCTGCAGATGCTTCACTTCCGCCAAGGACTCTGCCACCTTGAGAGAAGGATGCGCTCTATGGAGTTGAGAAAGAAAGTGCGTCTCACTAGCTTCTTTCCTCTACTTCATAGACAGCAAAGGGGCTATGAAAGGCAGCACTGGCTTTTTGTTCTAGGACTTCTTCTTTACAAGCAGCTGCTGGATGTTTGGAAGGGGGTTTGGGATATGCAAAAATGAGAGGCTAAGATGGTAAGAGGGTAAGATGGAAGTCATCTGGCAAAAGCAGAGCTCACAAAAGGGCCAGCTGAGAAAGCTCTTGCTGCCTACAACTTCAACTGCACCCCTCAAAGCAGCAGCACACACGCTGCTCTCGGCACTTTCCTTCTCAGCTCTACGCACCATCCTAAGCCTTGCCTCTCCCACACTCAGGATCCAAAGACAACGGCACCAGGGACTGCTCACACACTAAAGGCACCAGGACAAAAGGCTCACCAGCTTGGCCTTTGCATTCCCGCTGACAGCTCCACAGCTTGAACCCAGAGAACTGCCTGCTGCCAACAGCCTTTCCAATCACTCTGAGCACCTCATGACAAGGAGTGTGGGGAATGAATCTCCAGCAGCCTCCTGCCCCAGGCTGTCCCCCGGGAGCAGCCCTGCTCCAGGCCGTGACTGCCACCTGCACAGCCAAAGGACCCAGAGCCGGTGTTACACACCACGGCTGTGCCTGGCACAGAGACACCAGTGGCCACACAAGTGGCCATGGCACTGTCCACACACAGTCCCTGCTGCTGCTCCCCCAGCCGCTGGCACCAACTCCCAGCCACCCACTCCTAAAGCCACGGGGCCCACTGGGACACTGCGGGGGCTCGTGGAAGCCAGCGGCCCATGTGACACAGCGGGGCTGCACAGAGCCCACGGTGCTTTGTGACCCGTGGCTCCCAGGAGAGCCTTTGTGATGCTGGGGAACTACAAGGAAGCCTGGCTCCTCTGTGACACCACCACAGAAGCTCAGGGGAGCCCTGGAGGCCGTGCTGATGCTATTGAACCTGATGCAACCCTGCCTCCTCTGTGACACCACAGAACCTCTGGGAGCTCTGGAGACCGTGCTGATGCTATGGAACCTGATGCAACCCTGCCTCCACTGTGACACCACAGAAG
This sequence comes from Aphelocoma coerulescens, assembly GCF_041296385.1. NCBI lineage: Eukaryota > Metazoa > Chordata > Aves > Passeriformes > Corvidae > Aphelocoma > Aphelocoma coerulescens. The sequence goes on from NW_027183591.1 coordinate 183,677, forward strand.
CTCAGGGAGCCCTGGAGACTGTGGTGATGCTATGGAACCTGATGCAACCCTGCCTCCACTGTGACACCACAGAACCTCTGGGAGCCCTGGAGACCGTGCTGATGCTATGGAACCTGATGCAACCCTGCCTCCACTGTGACACCACAGAAGCTCGGGGAGCTCTGCAGACCGTGGGGATGCTGGCGAAGCTGACGGAACCCTGGGCACCACAGTGACGCTATGGAACCTGGTGGAACCGAGGGGCCACAGTGACACTGTGGGGCCTTTTGGAAGCAACAGGACCCTGGTGGGAAGCCACGGGATGATTAATCCTGCACGAACCTGCTCCAGGTGGGCTCCTCTCTCCCGGCTTCCACAGGTGCTGCTAGGATCCCACTCCGGCACTGGCTTGGCACGGGCTCACGGCTTCCTTTGGCAATGGCTCTGCTCCAGGATGGCATGCTGCAGAGAATGCAGGTAGATTTTGTGCTCACTCCTGGCATGCAGCTGGACAATAAAGCCTGATCCAGCCCCCCCTCAGCATATGTCCGGCTCTGGCATTGGGGCGGGGCAACTTTGGGAGCAGCCCCAGCCCTGCTCCTGCTCCCGGCTGGGCACCCAGCTGCTGGGACACAGGTGTGTCCTGATGCCACCGTCTACTCCTTTGAGAAGGGGAGGACAGAGTGCATCAGGGAGTTTGGTGTGGCTTACATGCGGCAAGGAGAAGGTGCAGCCCCAAACTGGCTTTCACTTCTAGAACCTTTTGCTATTGCGGGAGCAGCTGCTGGAGCTTTTCAACCGAGCTGCAAGAGTGAAAAGTGTGATGGCATGTCTATCTGAGAAGGAAGGTTCGGTGCCGCAGCCTGTTGTGCACAATTTATATGCTGATAAGAGAAGGGGGTGCTTTTGCAACGTTTTCCTTCCTGACACTTCTGTCTCTGTGAGCTTTAGCTGCTTGGACTCAGGGATACCGAAGGTATGTGAAAGTGACTGGGATGCGAGAATCATGTTGCACAGGGAACAGGGAAGGTCAGCAAATGTTTCCTGTCCTGGCACATCTCTCAGTCTGAACTGCAGCTGCAGATGCTTCACTTCCGCCAAGGACTCTGCCACCTTGAGAGAAGGATGCGCTCTATGGAGTTGAGAAAGAAAGTGCGTCTCACTAGCTTCTTTCCTCTACTTCATAGACAGCAAAGGGGCTATGAAAGGCAGCACTGGCTTTTTGTTCTAGGACTTCTTCTTTACAAGCAGCTGCTGGATGTTTGGAAGGGGGTTTGGGATATGCAAAAATGAGAGGCTAAGATGGTAAGAGGGTAAGATGGAAGTCATCTGGCAAAAGCAGAGCTCACAAAAGGGCCAGCTGAGAAAGCTCTTGCTGCCTACAACTTCAACTGCACCCCTCAAAGCAGCAGCACACACGCTGCTCTCGGCACTTTCCTTCTCAGCTCTACGCACCATCCTAAGCCTTGCCTCTCCCACACTCAGGATCCAAAGACAACGGCACCAGGGACTGCTCACACACTAAAGGCACCAGGACAAAAGGCTCACCAGCTTGGCCTTTGCATTCCCGCTGACAGCTCCACAGCTTGAACCCAGAGAACTGCCTGCTGCCGACAGCCTTTCCAATCACTCTGAGCACCTCATGACAAGGAGTGTGGGGAATGAATCTCCAGCAGCCTCCTGCCCCAGGCTGTCCCCCGGGAGCAGCCCTGCTCCAGGCCGTGACTGCCACCTGCACAGCCAAAGGACCCAGAGCCGGTGTTACACACCACGGCTGTGCCTGGCACAGAGACACCAGTGGCCACACAAGTGGCCATGGCACTGTCCACACACAGTCCCTGCTGCTGCTCCCCCAGCCGCTGGCACCAACTCCCAGCCACCCACTCCTAAAGCCACGGGGCCCACTGGGACACTGCGGGGGCTCGTGGAAGCCAGCGGCCATTGTGACACAGCGGGGCTGCACAGAGCCCACGGTGCTTTGTGACCCGTGGCTCCCAGGAGAGCCTTTGTGATGCTGGGGAACTACAAGGAAGCCTGGCTCCTCTGTGACACCACCACAGAAGCTCAGGGGAGCCCTGGAGACCGTGCTGATGCTATTGAACCTGATGCAACCCTGCCTCCTCTGTGACACCACAGAAGCTCTTGGAGCCCTGGAGACCGTGGTGATGCTATGGAACCTGATGCAACCCTGCCTCCTCTGTGACACCACAGAACCTCTGGGAGCCCTGGAGACCGTGCTGATGCTATGGAACCTGATGCAACCCTGCCTCCACTGTGACACCACAGAAGCTCGGGGAGCTCTGCAGACCGTGGGGATGCTGGCGAAGCTGACGGAACCCTGGGCACCACAGTGACGCTATGGAACCTGGTGGAACCGAGGGGCCACAGTGACACTGTGGGGCCTTTTGGAAGCAACAGGACCCTGGTGGGAAGCCACGGGATGATTAATCCTGCACGAACCTGCTCCAGGTGGGCTCCTCTCTCCCGGCTTCCACAGGTGCTGCTAGGATCCCACTCCGGCACTGGCTTGGCACGGGCTCACGGCTTCCTTTGGCAATGGCTCTGCTCCAGGATGGCATGCTGCAGAGAATGCAGGTAGATTTTGTGCTCACTCCTGGCATGCAGCTGGACAATAAAGCCTGATCCAGCCCCCCCTCAGCATATGTCCGGCTCTGGCATTGGGGCGGGGCAACTTTGGGAGCAGCCCCAGCCCTGCTCCTGCTCCCGGCTGGGCACCCAGCTGCTGGGACACAGGTGTGTCCTGATGCCACCGTCTACTCCTTTGAGAAGGGGAGGACAGAGTGCATCAGGGAGTTTGGTGTGGCTTACATGCGGCAAGGAGAAGGTGCAGCCCCAAACTGGCTTTCACTTCTAGAACCTTTTGCTATTGCGGGAGCAGCTGCTGGAGCTTTTCAACCGAGCTGCAAGAGTGAAAAGTGTGATGGCATGTCTATCTGAGAAGGAAGGTTCGGTGCCGCAGCCTGTTGTGCACAATTTATATGCTGATAAGAGAAGGGGGTGCTTTTGCAACGTTTTCCTTCCTGACACTTCTGTCTCTGTGAGCTTTAGCTGCTTGGACTCAGGGATACCGAAGGTATGTGAAAGTGACTGGGATGCGAGAATCATGTTGCACAGGGAACAGGGAAGGTCAGCAAATGTTTCCTGTCCTGGCACATCTCTCAGTCTGAACTGCAGCTGCAGATGCTTCACTTCCGCCAAGGACTCTGCCACCTTGAGAGAAGGATGCGCTCTATGGAGTTGAGAAAGAAAGTGCGTCTCACTAGCTTCTTTCCTCTACTTCATAGACAGCAAAGGGGCTATGAAAGGCAGCACTGGCTTTTTGTTCTAGGACTTCTTCTTTACAAGCAGCTGCTGGATGTTTGGAAGGGGGTTTGGGATATGCAAAAATGAGAGGCTAAGATGGTAAGAGGGTAAGATGGAAGTCATCTGGCAAAAGCAGAGCTCACAAAAGGGCCAGCTGAGAAAGCTCTTGCTGCCTACAACTTCAACTGCACCCCTCAAAGCAGCAGCACACATGCTGCTCTCGGCACTTTCCTTCTCAGCTCTACGCACCATCCTAAGCCTTGCCTCTCCCACACTCAGGATCCAAAGACAACGGCACCAGGGACTGCTCACACACTAAAGGCACCAGGACAAAAGGCTCACCAGCTTGGCCTTTGCATTCCCGCTGACAGCTCCACAGCTTGAACCCAGAGAACTGCCTGCTGCCAACAGCCTTTCCAATCACTCTGAGCACCTCATGACAAGGAGTGTGGGGAATGAATCTCCAGCAGCCTCCTGCCCCAGGCTGTCCCCCGGGAGCAGCCCTGCTCCAGGCCGTGACTGCCACCTGCACAGCCAAAGGACCCAGAACCGGTGTTACACACCACGGCTGTGCCTGGCACAGAGACACCAGTGGCCACACAAGTGGCCATGGCACTGTCCACACACAGTCCCTGCTGCTGCTCCCCCAGCCGCTGGCACCAACTCCCAGCCACCCACTCCTAAAGCCACGGGGCCCACTGGGACACTGCGGGGGCTCGTGGAAGCCAGCGGCCATTGTGACACAGCGGGGCTGCACAGAGCCCACGGTGCTTTGTGACCCGTGGCTCCCAGGAGAGCCTTTGTTGTTGGGGAAGATGAAACAGGAAAGCCTTATAAATATGATTGCCTAACAAAAGATTCTGGGAATATGAAAACTGTGAGCGACATCGAAATGAAGGCCATCTTTGAGATATAGAGTCTTAGTTACTGAACAACTGGAAAACAATGGTATAGCCGGCTGAAGGTAATCCCCTCTTGATTGAACAATACCCTCTGCTTGCAGACAGGTCCAAGGGTCAGAGCAGACCCTACTAGCTCAGCAGAAGGGGTCCAAAGAGTAGTTTTTAGAAGTTAAAATGTAACACTCTATGGTAATGTAAGAACTCTTATAGGCTGTATGTAAATGCTATAGGATTTGTACCTTGTATTAGATTGGCTACTGAGAATTAGAATATTCACTACAGAAGATGATTTATTGTATTGTAACAAGCTCCTCGCTCTCTTAACTCCTCTCCTCTTAGTAATGCTCTTCTCCTCTTAGTAACGCTCTTAGTAACTCTCTTAGTAGCTCTCTTAGTAATGCTCTTCTCCTCTTAGTAGCTCTCTTAGTAACTCTCTTGCTCTTCTTCTTCCTCTTAATTCAGCTCTCCTCTTAGTTTGTCTCTCTTGCTCTTTACACTCTTAGCTCTCAGCCTCTTGCTCTAGCTCTCTCGCTCACTCTCTCTCCCTCTCTTACACCTTGGGCCTGCTTGGAGCTGCAGCTGGCAGCTCTAAGCAGTGCCCCTGTACCCACGCCCTCTGCAATAAACTGCATGCTCCAAAGACCTGCTTATAGAGATCTCTCGTCGCCGTCCATCTCCAGCCGGCCCGACCGAACCCACACCCTCATCACCATCATCGCCATCAATTTCGACAAACTGGCGCCCAAACGTGAGTGAAGGCCTGATTCAGCTTCTTCCACCTGTGAGAGACTTCGCCATGGACGGTAACTAAAAGACCAGTTATAGCCACCTGGAACGTGTCGTGAGCACGGCATACCGTTGCTGCGCAGCGTAAAAGCCGGAGCTCTATAACTCTGCTGAGGCAGCCCTCGAGCACGGGGAGCCGTTACTTCGTAGCAATTACCTGGAGCTCTCGGAGGGAGGAAATTGCCTGGCAGTCCTCGAGCACAGACGGCCACTGCTGCGCAGCGGTTACCTGGAGCTCTTTGAGGAAGTTTGCCGTGGTACCCCTCGAGCACGGACACGCTGCTAAGCAGTGCAGACCGGAGCTCTTAGGAGGGATCCAGCCGCGCGCCCGAGCACAGGCGGGTATTGCTCAGCACCGCCCGCGCTGGAGCTCTGAGTGGAGACACCTGCGAGGTCCCGAGCACGGAAAGCCGTTGCCAAGCGACGCCTGAAACCGGAGCTCTGAGGAGGGACCCGACAGCAGCGTCCTGAGCGCCGTGTGGAGAGCCTGGCCAGCCCCCCACGACGGACTTCTGATTAAGGACCCTGCCCCCTGCGACATCTAGGTGAGTATCATACTGGTCAATAATGGGACAAACTCACTCTGCCCATGACAGACATCTCTATAAACAACTTAAGTACTTACTAAGCTCCGGTCCAAGTCAATTACCTAAACAGGAGCTAAAAAACCTCTTAGAATGGACTCTGATTAATTTCCCAAATGCTGACCGTTCAGCCGTCTTTACAAGAGACTTCTGGGACACAGTTCGGGTTAAACTCTTTAATAATATCTCCCGCCGGGATTGGGCTGCCGCGGAGCTGGTCCCGGCTTGCAGAGCGCTCGTGGAGCTGTTTGCTGCGAAGGCGCCGCCCGCAGCAGCCACCTCGCCGGGTCCCGCTCCTGCTGCGAGCCCGCCCCTTGCCGCCGCGAGCCTGCAACCGGGCACGGCCCCCGCCCCGCCGCCGGACCTCACGGCTCCGGTACCCGCGGTCCAGCTGTCTCGTGCCGCCCCGCCCCACCCCCCCGCGGTCCCTGCACCGGTCACCCCTGCCCCACCGGACTCCACCGCCCCCCCCACCGCCCCCGTCATCTCCACCCCCACGGTCCCGTTAGTCCCTGCTGTCCCGCCTCTCGCGGCTCCGGTAGCCGCGGTCCGACTGACTCGTGCCGCCCCGCCCCCCGCCCCCGCTGTCCTGGCAGCCGTCACCCCTGTCCCACCGGACCCTACGACCCCCTCCACCGCTCCCCCCATCCCCGCCCCCCCCATCCCGTTCCTCCCTGCTGCCCCGGCTCCCGCGGTCCCCGCCCTCGGCTCCAGCGTCTTCGCGGCCCCGTCCCTCGCTCCTCCCACCCCGTCCGCCAGCGCCTTCGCGGCCCCGCCCCCCGCCGATAGCCCCGCGGGGCCAGCGGCTGCTCCCCAGCCACCTACGGGTCCTACCGCTCCCCTAGCCGCGCCTGTTATGGCTGTAGCCACCATCATAGCCGGCCCCCCGCAAAGCCAGGCGGCGACCCTTCTTCCAGCCCCCCAGGTCCCCCTCGCCGCCACCGACACGGCGCCGGTGGTGGTCAACGTCCCGTCCGCGTCCGTGGGACACGGAGCGCCCCAGCCCCGCCAGCCACCTGGTGCCGGCGCTGCAGCGCCTACACAGATGGCTGCTGCCTCTCCCGTGCCTGCCGCTGCTCCAGCCCCGTCTCCTGGCACCGCCGCGCCGGCAGCCACACCAGCCCAGCCTGCAAACTCCCAGCGGCAGCACGCCGCGGTCCAGCCGCCGACTGGCCCACCGTTCGCCATGGCCCCACCGCAACATACTCCCGCCGCCTCCACGCCGGCCCTCCCGCCTCCCGCAGCCCCGGGATCGTCTCCTGCCGACGGGACAGCCCTGCCACCTCCCGCTCTCCCCGACACACAGACAGCGGCCATCACAGTCCGCCACGTTGACCTGATGGCGCAACCCACGCACGCTCACACTTCTCCAACCACAGCACTGCTCACGGAACTAGCTCCGCCACCGCCCCCCACGGCTTTCACCTCGCCTTCAATAGAGCCACCCGCACCCCCTCGCCCGCTGCCGCGGAGCCGGTTGCTCGCGGCCCCCCCGCCTCCTCGCCCGCCACCGCGGAGATCGGCAGTGCCATCGCCGCCCCCGCCGGGGCCCTCCGGCACCGCACAGCTGTATCCCTCGGCTACCGCCGCCCAGCAACATCCCTCCGCGCAGCTCAGCCTCGCCTCACAAGCCGCAAACAGGGGGGGAACGGAGGGCAGTGGTGCAGCTCCAGTGGCAGGGAAGACGGAGAGCCGCTCTGCCCGAGCTGATGCTTTAAATCTAACACCAGGAAACCCTGAAAAGCAGCCAGATTTGTTTGCAATGAGCCCCAGAGTCCCGCCAGCGAGCGGCTGGGATCTTGCAACCCATAAGGAGAAAACGAGTTCTGAGAGTTTGTTAGCGCTACTTTCTGAATCAAAAAATCCTCCAAAGTGCTCAGATTATTCTCAATTAACAGATTGGCATGAAATAAGACTCCAAAGCTGTAAAGATGAAAGTCTATTAGCTAAGCCTGTGATAGCTAGCCAACAGCCTGACAGTCCCAAAACGTGGGTTCCCATCCCCACTCACGAAATTAAAGAACTAAGAAGGGCTGTAAGAGATAGTGGTATTTGCTCACCGTATCTTAAACAACTGCTAAAAAGTACCCTAAAAAGAACACATCAAACCCTAAAACGCATTTTAGATCAACAGAGAGGGGGAGAAGTCCAGGATACACCTCAAAGGAGGTTGAACAAGGCTTTGTATGTTTACAATTTTTTGAATAGCTCTGCAGAAGAGCCTGATCCCCCCATTTATAGACATTTTTTGAACAACAAAAAAGCAAAACTGAAAGAGCGCCCCCCAGTTTTGATTAAAAATCTAGACTCAGGAAAAATAGAAGGACCATACAATCTTATAATGTGGGGGAAGGGGTTTGCATGTGTTTCCACAGGTGAAGGAATCAAGTGGGTTCCAGCAAAAAACGTGAAGCCATACCTCGCATCAAAGCCTGCTGATGCCACCACACCAGCCAGTGACTCTGCAAGTGGAAGCCAGGAAGCAAGCACCCAGACCTGAACTGCGCAGAATCACCAGAAGAAAGTGATCTGCCAAAAACAGCTCAAGAAAAGAATGGAGTTTTCTCATTTGCGCGCGTGCATGTTGCTTTTATTCTTTTGTTTTAGTTTTTGTAGTGAAGCTTTACCTGTGAATCAACCAAAGACAAATGTCTGGGTTGCTTTAGCCAAATCCGCAGGCTCCGATACCATCTGTCTATCTGACACAAGCCCTGACAAACCTTTTTCAACCTGTTTAGTTGGAGTACCTCTTCCAGAAGGTTTTGATAATATTACTCTTGATAAGTATTGGCCATATGACGATCATCATGTATCTCCAACTCCCAGCCATAGACACCAAACTTATATTGATAATTCTAAAATTGATAAATCTGACCTTCAAGAGCTAGAAATCCTAGGTTCGTTAACTATGGATACCTGCTATTTCTTTCACTTTCAAGGAGAAAACGGTCCCCATTTAAATGTTACCCCATATCACCCAGCTTATAGCAATGTAACTTCTTGGTGTAGTCAAGTTAAGCTTCTTATATATGACGAACCTCATGCAGATCGTTTTAGCAAACTTCCTATTCGATTCCCCAGAGGAATTTGGCTCATCTGTGGAGACAGGGCCTGGCAAGGTATACCTTCAAAAATAGATGGTGGCCCTTGTGCTCTGGGACAACTTACAATTATTGCTCCCAGTGTCAAAGAGGTAATCAAAAAGAAAAGCAGAAAGATCAGATCTTCCTGGGGACATCAGTACGATAGTGACTGTGATAGTGACTTCCACCCTTGGAACTCTGGAAAATCAATTGTTGCAAGCATTTTTCTACCTCAGTTAAGCTCCTCAATTGCTTTAAAACAGTTAAACAAGTTGGGATGTTGGCTCAGCAAGGAGGTAAATGCCACCTCTACTATGATCAGTGATCTGTTAACCGATGAAGAGGCAGTCAGACATGCCACTTTACAAAATAGAGCTGCCGTTGATTATCTTTTATTAGCACATGGGCACGGCTGTGAAGATTTTGAAGGATTATGCTGTATGAACTTATCCGATCATTCTGTTTCCATTCACAAACAGCTACAAAACCTAAAGGATCTAGCTAACCAAATTAGAACAGATGACCCGTCTTGGCTGGACAGTTTGTTTGATGATTGGAGCTTTGCACCTTGGCTAAGGGAACTCTGTAAAATAGGCTTGATTATTCTAGTAGTAATAATTATAGTTTTAGTAGCAGTACCTTGTATGCTTCAGTGTGTGCAAAAAATAACGAGTAGGACTGTATCTAATATCTTAGTTGTTCATCAGAACGGGGGAGATGTTGGGGAAGATGAAACAGGAAAGCCTTATAAATATGATTGCCTAACAAAAGATTCTGGGAATATGAAAACTGTGAGCGACATCGAAATGAAGGCCATCTTTGAGATATAGAGTCTTAGTTACTGAACAACTGGAAAACAATGGTATAGCCGGCTGAAGGTAATCCCCTCTTGATTGAACAATACCCTCTGCTTGCAGACAGGTCCAAGGGTCAGAGCAGACCCTACTAGCTCAGCAGAAGGGGTCCAAAGAGTAGTTTTTAGAAGTTAAAATGTAACACTCTATGGTAATGTAAGAACTCTTATAGGCTGTATGTAAATGCTATAGGATTTGTACCTTGTATTAGATTGGCTACTGAGAATTAGAATATTCACTACAGAAGATGATTTATTGTATTGTAACAAGCTCCTCGCTCTCTTAACTCCTCTCCTCTTAGTAATGCTCTTCTCCTCTTAGTAACGCTCTTAGTAACTCTCTTAGTAGCTCTCTTAGTAATGCTCTTCTCCTCTTAGTAGCTCTCTTAGTAACTCTCTTGCTCTTCTTCTTCCTCTTAATTCAGCTCTCCTCTTAGTTTGTCTCTCTTGCTCTTTACACTCTTAGCTCTCAGCCTCTTGCTCTAGCTCTCTCGCTCACTCTCTCTCCCTCTCTTACACCTTGGGCCTGCTTGGAGCTGCAGCTGGCAGCTCTAAGCAGTGCCCCTGTACCCACGCCCTCTGCAATAAACTGCATGCTCCAAAGACCTGCTTATAGAGATCTCTCGTCGCCGTCCATCTCCAGCCGGGCCCGACCGAACCCACACCCTCATCACCATCATCGCCATCAATTTCGACATTTGTGATGCTGGGGAACTACAAGGAAGCCTGGCTCCTCTGTGACACCACCACAGAAGCTCAGGGGAGCCCTGGAGACCGTGCTGATGCTATTGAACCTGATGCAACCCTGCCTCCTCTGTGACACCACAGAAGCTCTTGGAGCCCTGGAGACCGTGCTGATGCTATGGAACCTGATGCAACCCTGCCTCCTCTGTGACACCACAGAACCTCTGGGAGCCCTGGAGACCGTGCTGATGCTATGGAACCTGATGCAACCCTGCCTCCACTGTGACACCACAGAAGCTCAGGGAGCCCTGGAGACTGTGGTGATGCTATGGAACCTGATGCAACCCTGCCTCCACTGTGACACCACAGAACCTCTGGGAGCCCTGGAGACCGTGCTGATGCTATGGAACCTGATGCAACCCTGCCTCCACTGTGACACCACAGAAGCTCGGGGAGCTCTGCAGACCGTGGGGATGCTGGCGAAGCTGACGGAACCCTGGGCACCACAGTGACGCTATGGAACCTGGTGGAACCGAGGGGCCACAGTGACACTGTGGGGCCTTTTGGAAGCAACAGGACCCTGGTGGGAAGCCACGGGATGATTAATCCTGCACGAACCTGCTCCAGGTGGGCTCCTCTCTCCCGGCTTCCACAGGTGCTGCTAGGATCCCACTCCGGCACTGGCTTGGCACGGGCTCACGGCTTCCTTTGGCAATGGCTCTGCTCCAGGATGGCATGCTGCAGAGAATGCAGGTAGATTTTGTGCTCACTCCTGGCATGCAGCTGGACAATAAAGCCTGATCCAGCCCCCCCTCAGCATATGTCCGGCTCTGGCATTGGGGCGGGGCAACTTTGGGAGCAGCCCCAGCCCTGCTCCTGCTCCCGGCTGGGCACCCAGCTGCTGGGACACAGGTGTGTCCTGATGCCACCGTCTACTCCTTTGAGAAGGGGAGGACAGAGTGCATCAGGGAGTTTGGTGTGGCTTACATGCGGCAAGGAGAAGGTGCAGCCCCAAACTGGCTTTCACTTCTAGAACCTTTTGCTATTGCGGGAGCAGCTGCTGGAGCTTTTCAACCGAGCTGCAAGAGTGAAAAGTGTGATGGCATGTCTATCTGAGAAGGAAGGTTCGGTGCCGCAGCCTGTTGTGCACAATTTATATGCTGATAAGAGAAGGGGGTGCTTTTGCAACGTTTTCCTTCCTGACACTTCTGTCTCTGTGAGCTTTAGCTGCTTGGACTCAGGGATACCGAAGGTATGTGAAAGTGACTGGGATGCGAGAATCATGTTGCACAGGGAACAGGGAAGGTCAGCAAATGTTTCCTGTCCTGGCACATCTCTCAGTCTGAACTGCAGCTGCAGATGCTTCACTTCCGCCAAGGACTCTGCCACCTTGAGAGAAGGATGCGCTCTATGGAGTTGAGAAAGAAAGTGCGTCTCACTAGCTTCTTTCCTCTACTTCATAGACAGCAAAGGGGCTATGAAAGGCAGCACTGGCTTTTTGTTCTAGGACTTCTTCTTTACAAGCAGCTGCTGGATGTTTGGAAGGGGGTTTGGGATATGCAAAAATGAGAGGCTAAGATGGTAAGAGGGTAAGATGGAAGTCATCTGGCAAAAGCAGAGCTCACAAAAGGGCCAGCTGAGAAAGCTCTTGCTGCCTACAACTTCAACTGCACCCCTCAAAGCAGCAGCACACACGCTGCTCTCGGCACTTTCCTTCTCAGCTCTACGCACCATCCTAAGCCTTGCCTCTCCCACACTCAGGATCCAAAGACAACGGCACCAGGGACTGCTCACACACTAAAGGCACCAGGACAAAAGGCTCACCAGCTTGGCCTTTGCATTCCCGCTGACAGCTCCACAGCTTGAACCCAGAGAACTGCCTGCTGCCAACAGCCTTTCCAATCACTCTGAGCACCTCATGACAAGGAGTGTGGGGAATGAATCTCCAGCAGCCTCCTGCCCCAGGCTGTCCCCCGGGAGCAGCCCTGCTCCAGGCCGTGACTGCCACCTGCACAGCCAAAGGACCCAGAGCCGGTGTTACACACCACGGCTGTGCCTGGCACAGAGACACCAGTGGCCACACAAGTGGCCATGGCACTGTCCACACACAGTCCCTGCTGCTGCTCCCCCAGCCGCTGGCACCAACTCCCAGCCACCACTCCTAAAGCCACGGGGCCCACTGGGACACTGCGGGGGCTCGTGGAAGCCAGCGGCCATTGTGACACAGCGGGGCTGCACAGAGCCCACGGTGCTTTGTGACCCGTGGCTCCCAGGAGAGCCTTTGTGATGCTGGGGAACTACAAGGAAGCCTGGCTCCTCTGTGACACCACCACAGAAGCTCAGGGGAGCCCTGGAGACCGTGCTGATGCTATTGAACCTGATGCAACCCTGCCTCCTCTGTGACACCACAGAAGCTCTTGGAGCCCTGGAGACCGTGGTGATGCTATGGAACCTGATGCAACCCTGCCTCCTCTGTGACACCACAGAACCTCTGGGAGCCCTGGAGACCGTGCTGATGCTATGGAACCTGATGCAACCCTGCCTCCACTGTGACACCACAGAAGCTCAGGGAGCCCTGGAGACTGTGGTGATGCTATGGAACCTGATGCAACCCTGCCTCCACTGTGACACCACAGAACCTCTGGGAGCCCTGGAGACCGTGCTGATGCTATGGAACCTGATGCAACCCTGCCTCCACTGTGACACCACAGAAGCTCGGGGAGCTCTGCAGACCGTGGGGATGCTGGCGAAGCTGACGGAACCCTGGGCACCACAGTGACGCTATGGAACCTGGTGGAACCGAGGGGCCACAGTGACACTGTGGGGCCTTTTGGAAGCAACAGGACCCTGGTGGGAAGCCACGGGATGATTAATCCTGCACGAACCTGCTCCAGGTGGGCTCCTCTCTCCCGGCTTCCACAGGTGCTGCTAGGATCCCACTCCGGCACTGGCTTGGCACGGGCTCACGGCTTCCTTTGGCAATGGCTCTGCTCCAGGATGGCATGCTGCAGAGAATGCAGGTAGATTTTGTGCTCACTCCTGGCATGCAGCTGGACAATAAAGCCTGATCCAGCCCCCCCTCAGCATATGTCCGGCTCTGGCATTGGGGCGGGGCAACTTTGGGAGCAGCCCCAGCCCTGCTCCTGCTCCCGGCTGGGCACCCAGCTGCTGGGACACAGGTGTGTCCTGATGCCACCGTCTACTCCTTTGAGAAGGGGAGGACAGAGTGCATCAGGGAGTTTGGTGTGGCTTACATGCGGCAAGGAGAAGGTGCAGCCCCAAACTGGCTTTCACTTCTAGAACCTTTTGCTATTGCGGGAGCAGCTGCTGGAGCTTTTCAACCGAGCTGCAAGAGTGAAAAGTGTGATGGCATGTCTATCTGAGAAGGAAGGTTCGGTGCCGCAGCCTGTTGTGCACAATTTATATGCTGATAAGAGAAGGGGGTGCTTTTGGAACGTTTCCTTCCTGACACTTCTGTCTCTGTGAGCTTTAGCTGCTTGGACTCAGGGATACCGAAGGTATGTGAAAGTGACTGGGATGCGAGAATCATGTTGCACAGGGAACAGGGAAGGTCAGCAAATGTTTCCTGTCCTGGCACATCTCTCAGTCTGAACTGCAGCTGCAGATGCTTCACTTCCGCCAAGGACTCTGCCACCTTGAGAGAAGGATGCGCTCTATGGAGTTGAGAAAGAAAGTGCGTCTCACTAGCTTCTTTCCTCTACTTCATAGACAGCAAAGGGGCTATGAAAGGCAGCACTGGCTTTTTGTTCTAGGACTTCTTCTTTACAAGCAGCTGCTGGATGTTTGGAAGGGGGTTTGGGATATGCAAAAATGAGAGGCTAAGATGGTAAGAGGGTAAGATGGAAGTCATCTGGCAAAAGCAGAGCTCACAAAAGGGCCAGCTGAGAAAGCTCTTGCTGCCTACAACTTCAACTGCACCCCTCAAAGCAGCAGCACACACGCTGCTCTCGGCACTTTCCTTCTCAGCTCTACGCACCATCCTAAGCCTTGCCTCTCCCACACTCAGGATCCAAAGACAACGGCACCAGGGACTGCTCACACACTAAAGGCACCAGGACAAAAGGCTCACCAGCTTGGCCTTTGCATTCCCGCTGACAGCTCCACAGCTTGAACCCAGAGAACTGCCTGCTGCCAACAGCCTTTCCAATCACTCTGAGCACCTCATGACAAGGAGTGTGGGGAATGAATCTCCAGCAGCCTCCTGCCCCAGGCTGTCCCCCGGGAGCAGCCCTGCTCCAGGCCGTGACTGCCACCTGCACAGCCAAAGGACCCAGAGCCGGTGTTACACACCACGGCTGTGCCTGGCACAGAGACACCAGTGGCCACACAAGTGGCCATGGCACTGTCCACACACAGTCCCTGCTGCTGCTCCCCCAGCCGCTGGCACCAACTCCCAGCCACCCACTCCTAAAGCCACGGGGCCCACTGGGACACTGCGGGGGCTCGTGGAAGCCAGCGGCCATTGTGACACAGCGGGGCTGCACAGAGCCCACGGTGCTTTGTGACCCGTGGCTCCCAGGAGAGCCTTTGTGATGCTGGGGAACTACAAGGAAGCCTGGCTCCTCTGTGACACCACCACAGAAGCTCAGGGGAGCCCTGGAGACCGTGCTGATGCTATTGAACCTGATGCAACCCTGCCTCCTCTGTGACACCACAGAAGCTCTTGGAGCCCTGGAGACCGTGGTGATGCTATGGAACCTGATGCAACCCTGCCTCCTCTGTGACACCACAGAACCTCTGGGAGCCCTGGAGACCGTGCTGATGCTATGGAACCTGATGCAACCCTGCCTCCACTGTGACACCACAGAAGCTCAGGGAGCCCTGGAGACTGTGGTGATGCTATGGAACCTGATGCAACCCTGCCTCCACTGTGACACCACAGAACCTCTGGGAGCCCTGGAGACCGTGCTGATGCTATGGAACCTGATGCAACCCTGCCTCCACTGTGACACCACAGAAGCTCGGGGAGCTCTGCAGACCGTGGGGATGCTGGCGAAGCTGACGGAACCCTGGGCACCACAGTGACGCTATGGAACCTGGTGGAACCGAGGGGCCACAGTGACACTGTGGGGCCTTTTGGAAGCAACAGGACCCTGGTGGGAAGCCACGGGATGATTAATCCTGCACGAACCTGCTCCAGGTGGGCTCCTCTCTCCCGGCTTCCACAGGTGCTGCTAGGATCCCACTCCGGCACTGGCTTGGCACGGGCTGACGGCTTCCTTTGGCAATGGCTCTGCTCCAGGATGGCATGCTGCAGAGAATGCAGGTAGATTTTGTGCTCACTCCTGGCATGCAGCTGGACAATAAAGCCTGATCCAGCCCCCCCTCAGCATATGTCCGGCTCTGGCATTGGGGCGGGGCAACTTTGGGAGCAGCCCCAGCCCTGCTCCTGCTCCCAGCTGGGCACCCAGCTGCTGGGACACAGGTGTGTCCTGATGCCACCGTCTACTCCTTTGAGAAGGGGAGGACAGAGTGCATCAGGGAGTTTGGTGTGGCTTACATGCGGCAAGGAGAAGGTGCAGCCCCAAACTGGCTTTCACTTCTAGAACCTTTTGCTATTGCGGGAGCAGCTGCTGGAGCTTTTCAACCGAGCTGCAAGAGTGAAAAGTGTGATGGCATGTCTATCTGAGAAGGAAGGTTCGGTGCCGCAGCCTGTTGTGCACAATTTATAT